>NW_026067932.1:11502655-11521628 GCF_014885135.2 Alexandromys fortis
TATATACACACACACACACACACACACACACACACACACACACACATACACATATATACACTTATACACACACACACATATCATACTTGTTGAGGCTGGGGGAACCCTGGGTGTCATCCTCAGAAATCTATCTCCTTTGCAACAAGGTCTTTTATTGGCCGGGAGATCACCAATTAGAATAGACTTGCTGGTTCAAGGAACCCCAGAGTGTTTGGATTACAATAGCTTATGACCATACCTATTACTTTTGTGTTTTGAGAAAGGGCCTCACTATGCAACTCTGGTATCCTGGAACTTACTATGTAGACCAGGCTGGCTTCCAACTCACAGAGATCCACTTGCCCCCCAAATACTGAAATTGAAGGTGTTCACCACCACACCCAGCCTCATACCTCATACTTTTATGTGGGATCTGGAGATTGAACTCAGATTTTTGCTTGCAAACAAAATGCTTTACTCATTGAACCAATCCCACTCAGACCTATTTAAAATCGCACACACACACACACACACAAACACACACGTGTGTATGTGAGTGAGCATGGAAGCCAGAGGTCAATCTTGGTGTTGTTCATCAGGAACCATTGACCTTGGTTTTTGAGACAGAGTCTCTCACTGTGACCTGGGGCTTGCTAACTATGTTAGATTGTCTGGGTAGTGAGCCCCAAGGATTCTCCCCAAGGCTGGGATTATAATCATGCACCATCACATCTTTTTAGATGGATGCTGGGAATCGTACTCAGGTCTTTATGACCTATCTCCCTGGTCTCTACCTGGCCCTTTACACAAAGATATGTTTTTCCAATGGCAATCCAGGTAGCAAAAGGTCATGGCAGACAATGCATTCGCGAATAGGCACAGCTTTGATTGACTTGACATCTTAACAGAAGCAGGTGACAGCTTGGCTTGCCCACAGGATTCTCAGGCAAAAGCTATGCTGCACAGATAGACAGCACACGGATAGACAGACTGTCCAACTGTCCATGGCTGATCACTGCAGTTTCCTGATATGGAGCTGTGCTCACAGTCGGTGCTACATAAAACTGACTGTTGGGTCTCCCCACTGGAAGTGGGACCAGGAACAACATTCCAAAGTGAGGGGCACAGAGACCCAGACACAGGTAAGACCTCTTCCAGAGACAGCCTTTCCTCCTGCTCTAGAGTCCCACTGAAACAGATGGCTTCAGTCCCAGGTTAGCTCTTCATTTGCCGGCTCACCTTGAAGCAAATGCAGGGGGCTGCCTGTGTCACCTGGCATTCATAGCTCTTCCTTTAGAGGCAGCACCTCCACTTCTGCCCGGCCCTGATCTTGCTCAGCTTGCCTGCCTTCCTGCTTGGATTTGCCATAGTGGTTTTCTGCCTCCAACCAAAATGGAAGCGACAGATCACACTCTGAAATAAGTGCTCCAAAAAGACTCTAGTGAATTCTTCATCCATCGGCCCCGTGAGCATCAACCACGCACACTGCTATGTACACGGGGCTACCCTGAATCCCAGTGCTTCCGAAATCAGCAATTTAGCAGGATTTTGGTTTGTTTTTTACATTTCCAATTACCCATGATTTTCTAGTGAATTTACTTAAAAACAAAACATGTAGTATTCAGAAGCAGTTTTTGTTGTTTGCAACCAGAGAATTTGGCGTGACTTCCTAACGAGTCTTGTAGGTTCCAGAAAATAACAGATTGCTTTTCCATACACACCAGGCCATGCAGCTTCATACCGAAGAGAATTTCAACCCTTCAGCAAGGACTCCTTGATTTGCACAAATCTACACACACACACACACACACACACACACACACACACACACACACACACCTTTATAGAGAGGTCTATCGGGCTAAGTTGCAACAGAAGCAAAGGACAAACAAACACAGCATCATGGTAGAAGCAGGCCACTCCCACCTTCCTCCCAGTCCCTGCCCACTGACTCACATGTATGCCTTGTAGTTGGATCCAATCTTCTGTATGCGGATGTCATACTTGGAGTCGATAAAGGCTTCAGTGGTGGCATAGGTTTTGGCCATGGCCACCACACTAGTGATGTCCTGGTAGTCATGCTGGTTTTCTACTTTGATCTGTGGGGCAAGGAGGACATGTGAGTGTGGCTGCCCAGACCAGGACAAGGTGCTCCATCAAAGAGAAGGTCACCTGACTTGCAGGGACATAGACGCAGGAGGTGAACAATCCCACTACCTGCTTTCCCAAGGAACAGAAGAGGAAGGGGCCAGTTCTAGCTGGGAAGGCAGGGGCTCTTGAGAGAACAGGTGAGCTCTGAAGGGGTTCAGAATGATTAATACTTTTATTTTGTTTGGACAAAGGGTCTCCCTATTGTTGTCCTAATGTTCCCTATGTTGATTAGATTGACCTCAAATTTGTGGAGATCCTCCTGTCTCTGCCTCCTGAGTGCTGTGCTAGATTAAAGGCATACACTACCATGAATATACATTCAGAATATGTGGCTGGCTGGCGATGTGGGGTGGGGGTCATAGGGAACATTAGGGCCTCTCGGGAAGAATAGCTGGTCACCTGGTTGCTGGGGATAGGAAAGTGGGGACAATGGTTGGATGGTATCCTAGGGAACAGGTCCTGCTAGCTTTGATCAGATGCGCAGGTTTCAGGCAGAAGGTCCAGATGTCACAGAAAGAGATTGGTATTTAAAGGAGCAAGTGCCTTAATTTGTGTTTTCAGAACAATCACTCAGTTGTGTAAGGGGTTGAATGGGAAAGTGTGGTGGGCAACAGAGAAACCAGTTAGAAACACGTGGTGTGTGTGTGTGTGCCTGTGTGCATGCATGTGTTGTGTTTGCATGTATTTAGTGGATGCTCCATGTATGGTATGTTTTTGTACATTCATTGGTATTTACTGTGTTTATACCTGGTGTGTATAGAGTAGTGTGTACGAGTGTGTGTTTGGATATGTGCATGAAGTGGACAGGTTGGCTTTGTAGTTCAGAAGCTTGTGGGAGACACATGCCCTGTTTACTGGGTTGAGGCCAGGACCACAGGGTGGTGTCTTGCAGTAAGAAAGAGGTCTCAAGAGAGCTCCCTAGACCAAGGGTGGGGTACAAGGTCAAGGCTCTGTGACAGTGGCCTAAAGGCACTGCAGAAGCTAAATCCTAGAGTCTGTGGAAAACAGGGTGGAGTGCCCCTTCCAGGTGGCCACAAGGGCGCTACTTGTCTAGACTGGTCTTCTTCCTGGCTTCTTCACATTGTCAGTTGAATATTCTAACGCTGGACCAGAGGCAGGTAGAAGCCCCAGAGTGCTGAGCACAACGGCAGTCTGGATGGAACAGGGGAAAAGTGGGACTGACCCTCAGGGCTGGCTTTCCCTCGCTCTCGTCCTTTTCCTGTCGGCTGGGATGTGGCCCACCACTGGCTTCATGGATAAGAAGTGGATGATTCACATGGTGGAAGGAAACCGGCCCCTCGAAACCAGGGAGGCTCCATACCAGCCCTGGGTTCCTTTTTACCCAGTTCCATTAGGGGAAACAGAAACTTCTAGTTTGTTTTGACAATTAGACTTTATCTCAATCACAATCTAAACCTTAAAGTGCACCTGGGATTTTGTTCATATTGGGGACAAAAGAGAACCAAAAGGGAAAGTATCGATAATTATAGCTTAATCAGTGAGCCAGTATGTCAGCCCAACTTCCTGTCTGAATAGTTGGGGAGGGGGGAGTGTCACTCATCCTGCCCCCTCCAGAGCTGGCATAACTCTTTCTGGGTTCTTTCAAAAGAGTCAAATGTCCCTAGCAACAGGCTGATCTTTCTTTTCTTTTCTTTGCCTTTCTTTTTATTTCTTTTCTTTTTTCTCTTCCTTTCTTTTTGTTACAGAGGGTTCCCTAGACTGTACAATGCTGGGGTTTCAAAAATAAAAATCCTGGCCCTGCCCTGGGTCTTCTGTGCCTACCTCCCTTTAGATGCTGATTTTCTTGGGGATGGACAATGATTTTTGTTCAAAGTCATAATATTCATGTGAGGCACAGTGTAGGTGTTAAAAGGTGTTTTCTGGAATGAATGTAAGAAGCTGGAGGGAGACTAGAACTTAGAGTCGGGAGAGTATCATGGCAGTGGAAGACATCAGTGAGTCAGAGAACGAAAGAAAGTGTGCTTTGGGGGTGTACATTTTTTCCATCAGGGCTGTGTGTGTAAGCCCACAGTTGGTGCTATGAAGCATCCTCAGTCATGGTCCACATTATTCACAGAAGTCTTTTGATCGAGCCAGAGCTCACCCACACAGCTGTCTTGCTAGCCAACTTTCTCAGGGCTTTCCCATCTCTGCCTTCAAGGAGGAGCTTCTTGATGGAATTACAGGCAGGCTGCCATGCTCACCCACCACTTATGGGGGTTCTGGGGATCTGAACTCTAGTCCTCATGGTGAGAGCTTAACCATGGACCCATCTCCCCAGACCCAGACTGTACAAGTATGTCTTTTTATAAAATGAAGTCTTTCGGGTGTCTAGGCTGGATCGACCCTGTTAGAGGGTTATAGCTTCTGTAAGACATTCCTGCGGATGAAATAGAATCAGGGATTCTGGAGAGGGCTCTGGGATGGTCCTTGGGCCAGGGATGGAGGGTGTCGAGGGCCATGAGAAACACAGCTGTGGGAGGTAGAGCTGGGCCCCGAACAGGGAAACTTGGTACTCTGCCCGATTTACTGGCTGGAAGTCTCCAAGGTTTCCCAAAGATGTGATAAAAACAAGGAAGGCCCAAATGAACTGTGATGCAAGGGGACCCATGTGCTGCCCAGAGTGTGGGGCCAGACAACAACCGCGGAGATGCAGCCTCCCCTCCCCCTCTCGCCTGCACCCCTGCTCTTGTCTCCCCTCCCTGCCTCTCTCTGCCTTCTCACGTCTTCCTTCCTCACCCCATCTTTCCTCCCCTCTGAACATCTTTCTCTCCCTTTGTTATCATGCTCCATCTTCTTGTCTAATTTGTTTCTTACGGTTGCTCCTTTCACCCCGTTCTCTCTTTCCTCTTCAACTTGTCTTTCCCTCTCTCATTGTTAGGCTCCCCCTGCTCTCTGTCTTCTGTGACCCCTCTGTCCCTCCTGCACACCATCTCCACCATACTGATGCTCAGGGTTTCCCCTGCCTGTCCCTGACTGCCTGTAAAAGTGCCTTTCTTCTCTCATGTGCAAGTGTATATGTATACACATGTGCACACGTGTGTGCGTGTGAGTGTGTGCACACACACGCCGTCTTGAGGAGAAACTAGGAGGGAAAGCATCCAAAGAGAGCAAGAGGAACTGCAGAAGGGCCAGGATTCCAGTCAGACTCTTCCAGCAGGAAGTCTGAAGACCTGAAACTCCAGCACGGGACAGGAGGATGATCTCCATCCCCAAAGGATGTGCTCAGATATCTCCAATGAGTTTGGGGCTTGTGATGGTCCTGGCAGCTACTCCTTCTTCAAGAGCCTCTATCTTGTTTTACTATGTTTTGGCTTAAGAATGAATGAATGGTCCAAGTGGGTGGTCTTGACCTCTGCCTGTGTCTGCTCTTCATCTATGTGAAGATGATGACGGAGACGGATTGTGGTGCTGAGGGTTACAGGCTAAAAAAAAAGTTAACTCAGCAAAAAAAAAAAAAAAAAAAAAAACCCAACCTAGAAAAGCAGTGATTCCCATGGTTACTTGAAATAATCCTGTGTGTAAGCCACCATGTGATATATTGTTGAGTCACTTCATTGTCAGTTTTTAGAGATGCTTCCTCCATTTGACTCATTTTACTTTTTAATTATGTGGTCATACGAATGAGTAAGTCTAATCACCATCCAATCCTCAGGAGTTTGCCTTTGGCCGTTTGCTTAGAGTAACGCGGTGTGTTGAATAGGAAGTGTCCTCCCTACAAGCGCGTGTGTTTGCACCCTCAGTCTCCAGCTTAAGGAGGTTGTAAAGCCTTCTGGATATGCAAATTAGCTGGCTGACATGAGGCTGCCGTGGTCCAGGAACACAGTAGATGCTATTTAAATATGTAAACATATTTTTGTAGGGGTGGGACTAGAAAGTTTACAGCCAGTCCCCATGTGACCTGAGATCCCTACTCCCTAGTCCATTACTGAGAAGCTAGAGCAACAAGACCAACAAATACATATACATATTTAAATAACATTTACTGTGATCTTGGACCTCTGCAATGAGCCTCAGCTTTCATGATCCTACACAGCAAAGAGGTGAAATGGGATCTGGATAAGTGTGGGGGAGGGAGGTAATCTTGCCACTGAAGGAATGATGGTAGAAAATGAAGTGTTTACCTATGGTTCTATACCAGCAAAACCCCTCAACAACTATCCAATTAAAGTAAACCAACTTCTATTGAGCCCCTAGAATGTGGTAGGCCTTATGCTAGGGAAGTCCTTGGACAATTATTATAATTTAATTAAAAATCATAAACTTCTTACAACGTAGTTACTATCTCAGATAAGAATTAAGAAAAGCAAAGTTCAGAGAAGTAACTTAAGGAGTGGCTGAAAACCGGTCTGAGAAAGGTCCACCAAGATCAAGAGTGACGTAGAGCTGAGAGCAACGGTTAACAGAATGAGTTGGGAAGATGGATGAGAACACAGGAGCTAAACACTGACTGGGAAAGTGCAAAACTGTCCTCTGGAACTGGAATAGCCAGTCATCCAAGTCCAAGGAGAGATGTGGACTTTCAGGATTTCATTATCTAGAATTATCTAGAGGCATGTAGCTCCATATGCATCTCAGCAGGACAAATACTGGGTTAAGCTGCATTAGTAGAGGCAAGGCAGTTAACAGGTATCAAGTCCCATAGATAAGAACAGCCAGGCTCCTGCCTCTCTTGTACACCCATACTTCAGACCAGTACCTCTTGTCATAAACACTGTTATACCCTCTTAGCTAAGGGTTTTGAGTCCTAATTTTACCCAACTGTAGCTTGAAAATATTTGGCCGAAAATTCTGTTCCTACTAAATACATAAAACCTTTTTTGTCATTATTATTTAAACAACAACAATGATTTACAAAGTATATATATCATCTTATATATGATAAGTAGAAGTGGTTAAAAGTATGCAGGGGTGTATAAATGTGTGTGCTATGTGCCAGCATAAAAATATTTTACTAATGTCTTAGTCTTTATTCCTACTGATAAAATGCCCTGGCAGAGGCAACTTAAGGGAGAAAGGGTTACCTCTGGCTCACGGTTCAAGGTACACAGTCCTGAGAAAGCAGCTGCTCAGGTCATGTCCATAGCCATACCTAGACAGCAATGGGCGCCTCTTAGCGCTTAGCTTGCTTTCTCCTTACAGTTCAGGGTTCACTGAAGAGGGAATAACTCCACCCACCCTTAAGAAAGGGCTTCCCACATCAATAAACTTAATGGAAATAGCCCACCCGGCCATGCCCAGATGTCCATCTTCCTGCGACCCTAGACTCTGTCAAGTTGACAGCATTAGGGGGCTGGAGAGATGGCTCAGTGGTTAAGAGCATTGCCTGCTCTTCCAAAGGTCCTGAGTTCAATTCCCGGCAACCACATGGTGGGCTCACAACCATCTATAATGAGGTCTGGTGCCCTCTTCTGGCCTGCATGCATACACACAGACAGAATATTGTATACATAATAAATAAATAAATATTAAAAAAAAAGTTGACAGCATTAACCATCACGATGAAGAATGTGAGGAGCTGTGAATTTGGTGTCTTTTGCGACAGAACCAATCCCTCATGGGTTCTTGCAAATACTATGTGTGTGTGTGTGTTAATTTAGTCATTAAACAATCAGTTAAGTCCCTATTGTTCTCCCTGAATGGTTACAGATGTTTATAGCTATCAACTGAATCACAAATTTCACCAAAGACCCCTGTGTTAAAGGTTTCCTCCTCAGCCTAGGGTGCTATTGGGAGGTGGTAGGACCTTTATAACGTGGCCTAGTGGGAGGACTTTAGGTCACTGTGGTGTGTCATGGAAAGGATATTGGAATCCCAGCTCCTTCATTTCCCTGTTTGTTTCCTGATCACCACCAGGTGAGTAGCTTTCTCTCGCACCCTCCTACCACAATGCACTGCTTCACTACAAGCCCAAACAGCCAAGGCCTGAAACATCCACAACTGTGAGGCAGAATGGCCTTTGCTCTTTTAAAGTTGATTATCTCAGGAATTTTTTTTTGATAGTAACAGGAGGCTGACACACAGTTGTTTAAGCCAACAAACTGTTAGTGGCGTGATAGAAAACGGGGAGAGGATGTTGTGGAGTAAGATAAAGCAGGGTGCGGTGGATGAGGGATGGATGCTGGGTGAGAAGAGGAACCACCCAGATGATGGATGAAGTCAAGTTTGAACAGAGGTCTGAGCGAAGTGTGTGTGCGTGCGTGTGTGTGGTGAGCCATGCAGGCTAGGAACTGAGCACTTGTTTGTACAGATGCATTCCCGATGGAGGGAGGGGCACAGAGAATATGCTGAGTGGTTCTGGGGTCCATGGAGTTTAAGACGTTTTAAGGCACTAAAATGATCTAGAGGCAGCTTACATTTGGAGGACGTTAAAGAAGAAAATGCCATCTGCCTTGCTGCCTAATCAATAATTGGCACAAGGACATGGTTCATAAATATTTGTTTAACTTGAACAACAGCAATTTAACAGAGCAGAAACTGTATGTCCTTGGTGGAAGGTATGTAACAAATTCTTAAAAAATGAATAAGGAATCTGTGTATGTATATAGATGGATATTTAATGACTACATTGTGGGAATGATAATGGAAATGCTATTTGAAAAGCTCCAAGATGACAATAATGTCAGCATTATTAGGAGTAGAGATCCTCCCTTCCCCTCACTACCTCCTGCTATCCCTCCCTCTTTTCCTCTCCCCCCTCCTTCCTCCTTCTTTTCCTGCTCCCATGTCTGCCAAGTGCTACACCTCCCAGTTATATCCCTAACCCTAAGTGAAAAAGAAATACAATTTGAAAAACATAGAAATTAAATTAAATCTCTCTTATCTAAAATTTGAATTGAAAATGTCAGTGTAGATTTATGTTCTACTTTTTCCTATGCCCTCGAAAAGACCTAGAAGAAGTAGCCAGCAAAATAGCAACAAACATGCTTAGCATTTTGATGATGGTCCTTAGAAAAATGTTGTTATCTTGAAAGGAGCCACGGCTGACCCCAGGATTTAGGTAAAAATATGTGGTGAGCCGGAAGCATCTCATCATGGCAAGCAGAAAGAAGCAGTCAAATCAAGATCATGAGTCTTCCTGAACAATTTCTAGAAACCAAAAATGGATCATTTGAGTGCCAAAAAAATAACAAAATTCAACAGATTTAAATACATCGAATTGTTAAAAAATCCATGACTTAAAAATAAGTGATGGTTACCTTTGGAGTTAACTAAGACACATCATTATTCTGAAAACTGGGCTAGTAAAAGGATGAAGAAATCGTTTTTTCTGATACTACATGGAGGGGTGGGGACCAAGGAGAGCATCCTTTGGCAAAGCCTAGCAACAGTGCACCAGGGCAACAGTGGTAGATGCCCAGACTGTTCAGGAAGGATTTCTGGAAACGTCCTAAGGTTTGGGGCATGAAGACAAAACCTGAACTCACAGGTCAGCTTCACAAGAGAGAGAACTCCTCAGACAGGGCTGTGTCTCAGGTACCATGCGAGATAATGTCCTTACCCACTCAAGGAGTGTACTCTTTTCATCTCAGAACCTGACTTGCATGGCATCTCGGGATCTACCTGCCCAGCTCCCAGGGAAGACAGTGACATCTTCATGGGATGCTACCAGCTAAACTTGGAATGTAGGAAATGCTATAGAAAAAGTACCCATTTTCCAACCAATAACTAAATGACATAGAAAAAAAAACCCAGTAAGAACAGAAGAAGAGGGGCTGGTATAGTCATGCTAGCTGTGAGAATTCAGGCTTTGTTTGGCTACAGCCAGAACAAGTGGGCTACAAACATGGTGGTGCATGCCTGTCATCCCAGTACTTGGAAGGCTGAGGAAGAATTAAGGCCAAACTGGGCTGCACAGTGAGTACCAGGTCAGTTAGGGTTACATAGCAAGACTTATTTAAAACAACAACAATCACAAAATTGGCCAAACAAAAGATCCAAATGAAAAGGGGAGCTTTTGAACACTCACTGTATGTTAAGATTGTGGATTATTAGGTTTTAGGTGGAATAGTGGCATTCGGCGATGTTACAGCAAAAAGGAGCCTTTATGTGTTAAAAATACATTCAGAGCTATTTCTGGTAAAATGACATGCTATCTGGGATTTGCTTTGAAACAATCCAGAGAACCATAGACACAGAAAGAGGAAGGGTGGCTGCCAGGACCGAGGCGATGGGGGGGGCGGGGTTGGTAGTGACTTCTGATGGGGAAGGAGCATGAACATAGAGTTCAAGGGTGCTCACGGCTCTCCGTTGAGCAAACACCAAGACCAAAGTAACTCCAGTGAATCACATACTTCAGAAGGAGGAATTGTATGAGAAACAGATCTTGGGTTTTAAAAATGAAAAAGTATCTAATGTTTGAGAGGAAATGAGGGTGTGTCTGTGAAGCAAAATTGACCATGAAAGGATTCTGGTGGAAGCCGAAGACTGATTATTTTCTCCTCTTCTGTGCGTGCTTGAGAACTTCTATAATAAAAATTTAAGAACAAGTAGGACGGAAAGAAGACAAAAGAGGCGAGGATATAAAATTATAGTCAGAAGGAGGTTAAAAGGGCAAATGGCCAAGTCTGGCAGAGGGTGTGGGCCCTTCTTTGTGAGTGGCAAACAACAGTAAAAAAAGCAACTTGGGTCAAGCATGATCCAGTTCATCTAGAACGTCTAGAGGAATCACAGCCATTCCTGCAACACAAGCAAAACGGCATCCTTCCACGTTTTCCCTGGGGAAGAGGCAGCCGTGACTACCACCCAGGGGTTCTCCAGTGACTGCAGTCTTACACTGCAGACACCTCTGGTCCCCCTCTGTTCCAGTTGCAATAACAGAACCTTGCGTATTATGGTCCAAAACAGGGCTGGCGTGGCTGGTTCTGGTGAGGGCTTGCAGTTCCTTGCCTTCTTGCTGGGTTCTCACAGGAAGAGAGTGGGAACAGGCTCTCTCCAGTGGCTCCTCTTAAAGGAATATTAAACTCAGTAGGAAGGTCCTATCCTTCTACACTCAAGCAAACCTCTCAAAGGCCCCATCTTGCAGATACTATTATGTAGAGTCTACAGTTTCAGCGTGAGTCTGTTTGTGCATGCATGTGTGCATGTGTGTGTGCATGTATATGTGTATGAGTGTTTTTGTGTTTGTCTGTGTCTCTGTGTGTGTACATGCATGTGTTCATCAGTGTGGAGGTACACAGAGGCTAGAAGACAGCTTCAGATATCCTTCCTCAACCTTGTTATTTTGAGAAGGAGTCTTTTTCTCTGGAACTCACCAGGTAGGTTGAGCTGGCTGGCCAGAGTTCCAGGGATCTGTCTGTCTCTAGATCTTCCCAGTGCTGAGGTCACAAACAGGCACTACCATACTTCACTTATTTATTATTATTTGTTAATGTGGGTCCTGGGGATTGAACTCAGATCCTCATGCTTGCAAAGCAAGCCCTTTGCTGACAGGGCTATCTTGCAGCTCAACGTGAGCTTTCTTTTTCCACGGCTCGTTCCAAAGCATCTCATATCCTCCTGTCTTTTCCTTAAAGCACCACTCAGGGAAAGCTGCTTTTAAGTTATCAAGGGAATGGAATTTTGTAACCACTTTGATCCACCTTTCATAAGGTGCACTTCTGTAGTTGAAAATATATTACACATATATGATTGAACAAGGGCTACAATAGAAAAGAAAATCTGGAAAAAGATAAAGGTCTCATCCAATGAGCCCAAAGAAGTCACCTGCTGGTAAGACTTCTTTGCACTTCACTGGAAATAGAATATGAATATGCTCACTCAAGGAGATGAAAAGTGGGTCCCTCCCATCTCGGAGCTGAGCAGAGGAGACAAAGGTATCACATCCCAGTGTGTGCTGGGACAGAGAGGGCTGTGTACCAAACAAGTACGTGGACAAGATGGCTCTGGAAGTGGGAGAGAAAAGACTACGCAGAGAACAAGGTGTGCTGCTGCTCAACCCCACGGTTGCTGAGTTGCTGAGCGCTTCAGTGGGACCCCAGCAGAACTAAGGAACTCTGTGCTATGGGATGGGGCTTGATGAACTGGTGTGGATCCCTCCAGGCCATCTGCAGAGGAGCACTGGAGCCACTGGAAGTGGCCAGAATCACCGTGTATCTAGGCTCAAAAGGCAAAGCTCACATATTTTGATGGTGTCCTCCCAATGGCTCATAGGTGGGCAGCCTGGTCCTCACTGTGCTACTAGGAAGGTATATGAGATGTGCAGCCTAGGAGGGGATGATTGGCTCACTAGAGGAGATGCCCTGAAAGGGTTGTGGTGGTCAAGTGACCCGTGAACCAAAGGTCAGCATCTGGAGATGAGACTCTGCGGGACTGTTCCTTCAGATTCTGTAGGCAGGGGTTAATGCCCTTCTTTTGTGACTCTGGTTGGCTCTGGAAAGAACAGCAGGGGCAGCTCCCTGCTCCCTAGCCATGAATTCCTCCCATCAGGAGTCATCAGCTCAGTATATGGCTTTTGAAGCCTTAGGCTTGCAGGGACTTTTTATTTTAAACAAATTACCTAGCTACAGATATTTTGTACTGCAGTTGAGAAATGGATTCAGAGGTTGATCTCTGCCCTCCACATGTATGTGCACCTATACATACATGAATATGTACAGTCTCTCCCTTCTTCCTGTTACATAGATTCCATGTAACATTACTGTCAGCCTATACTCATACTTTAGCTCAGAATCAGTCCTTGAGCTTAGAAGACCCCAAAGATACAAAGCTAGGAGAGACATACAGGAGTTATAAAAGCCCTAAGTCAACGATTCCCAAACTTTCTGGGTGTGTCTTAACCAATTTAGGCAGTTTTAAAAAAGCATTCTTTAACCAAAAGATACCAGTTTAATTTATGAAGGGATTAAAGCTAAGTAGTTTAAAAATTACTTATATCTTGACCACTTCGTAACTATTCCAAGAAATCCCAATGAACATTGTGTTTCATTTCTGAAGATCTTGCAATTGCTAACTTTTTCTACTAGACCATGGTCTGCACATCCATGACACAACACAGTATGCCCAATAAATATTTACTGTTGAAGAGAAGGAAGAAAGGAAGGAAGGAGGGAGGGAGGAGAGAAGAAAGGACTAAATTGATGCCTTTCCTTTCTGGGGGGTGGGAGAGTTAGGAACATAAGAGAGGAGAAATTCTTCTCCCCTTCTAAAAAGGTTACTGAAGGCTGGGACTTTGTGGGGTGGATCCGAGAAGGCTTCATAAAGGACTTGGGACTGGAAGATAGTATGTGTTCTCATGCTGTGAAGGAAAACCATCTCCCACAACCTCACATGTTTATTTGAACACTTATTCCTCAGCTGGTGGCACTGTTTTGGGGGGAGTCTCAGAAATTTTAGGAGATGGAGCCTAGATGGAGGATGTGGAACACCTGGCTCCTCCTCTGAGCTCTCTCTGTTTCTTGACCCACTGAGATGTAACCGTGCTTTGAGCTCCACTGCTAGGGACTGAGCCTCAGCTGCCAAGCCTTTTCCACTGCGTGGTTTGAAGGAGAATGGCTCCTACAGGCTCATGTTATTGGAATGCTTGGTCCTCAGGGAGCAGAACTGTTGGAAAGGTTTAGGAGGCAGGGCCTTGTTGCAGAAGGCGTGGCCTTGTTGCAGGAGGTGTGTCACTGGGGATGGGGTTTGAGGACTCAGAGGGATATAAGCTCTCAGCCCTGTTCTTGCATTTCTGCCACCATGCTTCCCACCATGATGACCACGGATTAACCTTTTGAAACCATCAGCCCGCTCTCGATGAAATGCTTTCTTTTATAAGAGCTGCCTTGGTCATGGTGTCTCTTCACAGTAATAGAATGGTAACTAAGACACCCACCATGACTGGGTGGTGGGGCAATTAACAGTGAGCTATGGCAAACCCATCCTCCTACAATGATTGGGGATAACTAAACTGAGCTAAAATAAACTCTCTTCCTGTAAGTTGCTTCTGTCAAACATTTTGTCACAGTAAGGGAAAAGGTAACTCAGAAAATCCTGGTGGAACTGTGAAAGGGCCATGTTGTCCTTCACACTTCACAGACAAGGCCCAGACAAGAAAAGGGCTTATTTGAGGTCATACAGCTTGAATTCAGAGCCCTGTGACCTGCCTTCTATACTAGGACTCTAGCATGAACCAGGTTATCAAAGGCAACTTTTCTCCTTCTTATCCCTCCCCCATTTACTCATCTGGCTCTTTTGCATGCTGCACTAGCAGATAGGTTTAATGTTAGCACGGTGTTAGTATCTGAGAGCTTCATGGGGCAGGTGCCCAGTCTCTTCCTGGAAGGACCTAGGAGGTCAAACTCTGCCAGCCAAACTCCTCTGCCAAAGCATCCTCCAGCTGGAATCGCAGCCCCGATGACTCAACTCAAGGGCCCCTTGGCCAAGGCAGCCTGTGCCAGAGGACCCCAGCGTGGCTGAAGATCACCGCTGACTCATAGGGCAGGCTGCCACCATCCAAATCACCCACTCCACCTCTGGCTGGAGAGGAAGGCTGGGGAAACTGGGGTGGGACCCTGGGCTGGGGCATGTGACTCAGCCTCTGTATAAATAATAATAATGACAATGGTCATAATAACACCAATGATGGATGATGTGCTTGATGAGTGCTTTTCATGTGCCAGGCACAGTCTACAAGCCGTATAGTAATTCATTTCGTCTCTGTAAGAACTCCATGCGATTACTACAATCATTCCCATTTCGTACATTAAAAACTGTGTCCCAGCAAGGATGTTACCAGCTAAAGGACTCAGAGTTGGCACACATAAGCACTGACATTCCAACTGAAGTCTGTCTGACTCTAAAGGCCTAGTTATTCACTGAACAAATATTTATGGAGCCCCAGTTGCGAGCCAGGTATTATTATAGGAACTGGGGGTGCAGAAGTGGGGCTGGGTGGGATGACCATCCATAAATAAATACACAGTAGTTAGGTGGAGATGAGCGTGGATTGGGTTGAGGTGAGTCAGAATGGGGTTATTTCATATGGAACTTGTCGGAGAACTCTCTAGTAAAGAGACAATAAGTCTTTGTATTGGGGAATTGAGTCCATTGCTAATAAGAGATATAAATGACTGATGATTGTTAATTTCCGTTATTTTGTTGTTGTTGTTGTTGGCGGTGGTGTGTACTTCCCTTCTTTTAGTTTTGCTGGTGGGAGATTATTTATTTCCTGTGTTTTCATAACTTGTGTAACCAAGCAAGATTTCCAGTGGTAGTACTGAAACATCAACCCAGCCACAAAATCTTCAACCTACAATTTGACTTGCCTGCAAGACGTGCTGGGGTAATGGTAGCACAGAACCTGTGGGGGTGGCTAACCAATGACTGATCCATCTAGTGGAAACCGACAAGCTCTTCATTATGGTGAAAAGGATGACTTTGGTGTGAGAAGGCTAAATCAAGTGCCGAAGAGGGGGGGAATAGGTTAGAAAGCCGGCTTAGTAATACAGTGAGAGACGACAGGGGCTTGAGCACGGCCGGCCCTGGCACTATTGTGAAGGGGACCCAGAAGGGATTTGCTGATGGGCAGAAGGTGCGGCATGATACAAAGGCAGGTGTGAAGGATGATGCTACGTTTGGAGCTGGGGCAACCGGAAGGACAGATTTCCTCTCCCTCCCTTGGCTCTACTCCAGTGAGACAGGCCGTGGGAAGTACAGGTTTGGGGGAGAAGCCAAGTAAGCGCTTGTTTTTTTTTTTTTTTCTTTTTTAACTGTTGAGGTCTGTATGACCAGCTCTGTGGGAGAATCCATATTCTTCCAGGTCTTTTGGTCCTGGTAGATATGGATGAATGGAACCCATGTAGCTTACAATGTTGACATCAGCCAGCATAGCATGGAGGAAGTGTTCCACAGTGAAGGTGTTCCTAAAGCCAGTGAGCTGAGATCAAATGAGAGTAGAGCCTCAGTGACTTCCCCAGGCCTGAGAGCCCCAAGCTAGTTTCAGATGGAATTTCCTTTTTATTTTCTTTTCTCACCTCTTCCTATCCACAGTGGCCTAGAACTCACTATTTAAGTTCAGGCTGGCTTCTAACTAATGGAAATCATCCTGCCTCAGACTGTGCTGGAATTAATGACATGAAGTCACCACATACCCAGTCTGGGATGATATTTCTTAGAGCCCAAGTAATCTTGTTTCTTGTAGTCAAAATAATTGATCTAGGATGAGTGAATTCACTGGTTACTGGCTGTCAGGCCAGCTTTGCTGGCTTGAGAGTGTTCTAGTTGAAGTTTCTGTCTGCAGCAGAATGTTTCACTCTGGGGGAACTTGAGTACCCCAAGTCCTTTTCTTTGGGAGCTCAGCGCCTTTGGGTTGGGGAGGAGCCTTTGAGTGAGAGAAGAGATAACCAAGAAAATCTTATTTCCAAATTCTTGCAGCCTCATTCATTGTGAGAGGACACTCACTTGCCTGCTACTTAATCTCACACACACCCAGAGGGGGAGCATTATTTTATTGATTGGAGGAACTAAAGGAGAAACAGCCGAGCACAGTTCAATCTAGTCTTCTACTCTTTCCTTTGGTATCTATCTTTCCCAAGGAGACCATGATATCTGTTTTCTTCCTCAGATTGACCTTGGGAAGATGAAGGCTGACATTGGCCAGGCAGAATACCATAATTATGGTAAAATGGAAAGTTACAGGTAAAGAGACAACACTGTCATGGGCTATCTAGGTTTTTCTATAAAAAGTAGATTTTACTTTTAGTCTTTGTAACTACCCTAACATTCGCACAACTAAGTTCCTGTTGCAATGTGCTGCCAAGCTTAGCTGACCTCAAACTCATTCTAGTCCTTCCTGTAGGTAATGGATGGAATCTGACCGCTTTGACACCTAGGGCAAATTGTTACTTGATATAGCCTACCTACTTAACATCTCTACTGACACATTTGTTGAATGTATTGATCTATGATTTTCTTTATTCTGTGGCTACACTTCATATAACCCCTTCCAGAGTGGAACAAACCACTCAGGGTTAGTTGAATTCATATTCTCGGGTCATCCTCATTTATATTTGCTTTGGATGACATGTTTCCTTTAAGTCAGACAATTTGGGCACCCAACATGGGAACCAAACAACATTCATGCACATAAAAGGAGTTTCTGCGATCAAACCCAGATAATAGCAGAAGCTCATTTTGTTTCCTGAACACAATGCCCTCTCAGTGGACGCTGGCGGCTGTTTTCTGTGTCCTAACCTTCCCTTTATTTGGTTGCTGGTCCTTGAGTTTATGGGGGTGGCTGTTGTTATCCAAATATCCTTTTGTTTCCAAACATTTACCAGAATCTTCGTTTGCCACCTAAAATTCCTTTTCCTGTTTCCTTCTCTTGTTTATTACAACATTGTCCATTTTAGCACAGAAATTCCGTGAGTGCCTGCTCATAAAGACACTGACAGTAAGAGGCCTTCGTTTCCTCCAGATCAAGAGAGTATGAAAAAGCATGATTAGATGACCAAATACTTCTTTGTATTTTGTGGGACAGCTGGAGCATGTTTATATTAGGTCTTCCCTGGAAGTTTGGTAGAATTCAGACGTGAACCTTGGAGTGTAAAATGGTATATTCACCATGAAAAGCAGTTTGTATGTACATATATACAACACAAACATTATGTTCTTTTTAATCTTTTCTGACCCTAATATTTGTTAGAGTCAGGATGAAAATGTCATGGTAACAGCACTGTCAGAATTTAATTCAAATTCAACAAGAAGAGGAAGACTTGAAGGAATCCCTCCTTCCGCTGTGTGAGTTCTAGGGATTGAACTTGGTTTTCAGGCTTGGTGACTGGGGCCTATACTAGCTGAGTTATCTTGCTAGCCCAAGTAATTGCCTTTAAATGCCTTTTTCCAGTGTGAGATCTCTTGGCCCTATTATCTAGCAAAGAGAAATGGCCCATTTCTGTTGATAGGACATTTCCCTCTAGCTACTAATTCCATTTGTCTTCCTAAAAGACTGTGCACTATGCGCAACACCCTGGCCTGGCACAGCTTCTCTGACCCTACCTGGAATCTGTTTCCTATCCTTTCCCACTGCTCCCCTGTGACCACTCCTCTTCTTAGGCCAGGAGGACAGCGGGCTCCGTGAATGGCTAGGTTGTTCCTTCCTCAAAGCTATCCTGGTTCAAACTCCCCTGTAGTCTGAGAACCTGACCTTTGACAAGGAATCACGTGCAGATTGGAGAGGCATCATTCATCCCTGAAATAAGCCCTCTGGGAAGGACCAGGTTCTCTTCTAGCCCCTGCCTGTCTGTCAGGTCTGGCGTGGGAGTGCCTGGCACTGGACCGACTCTGCTCCTTTCCAAGCCTTATTCACTCTGTTTCACATCCCTCCCTATCTTGCCTGATGGGTGGGAGAACAAAGGTGACTCAGCGCCTCTTAGGCTGAATTCGGCTTGTTTGCAATAAAAACAGAAACAAGCAGAAGGTGGCAAAAACTGGGCTGTGTTTCATTTAGAACTTTTCGTCGCCCCAGGTTACACCTCAAGGTGGCTTCCCCGGGCCATCAACTTGGGCTTTCCAGGAAAGGTCACAGGACCCTCCAGAATGAGAAAATAAACATTCACAGCTAGAGGGCCCCTGGAAGGTGTGGGTCTCTCACACCCTGGACTCTTAAAGCTAATCATAGCAGTTTAGGTGAGAAAAGTAAATCAAGAAGGTAACTATCAAATACCTAGATCTGCAAGAACCTGACTTGATTACAAACACTAAAAAGAACCCAAAGAAAAACATATAGGCATCCTCCGGAATATTAACCTTCATCAGGCGATGAAAGGAGACAGAGACAGAGACCCACATTGGAGCACCGGACTGAAATCTCAAGGTCCAAATCAGGAGCAGAAGGAGAGAGAGCACGAGCAAGGAACTCAGGACC
>NW_026067932.1:11522286-11559562 GCF_014885135.2 Alexandromys fortis
AAAAAAAGGCATTTGTAAAGTCTGCCCTGACATTTTCCACCAAAGAATGCTAAGTTAAAATTGAAGAGAGGCATAAAATGAGCTTTGAATAGATTAGCTGAAAACAGTTCCTTTGCAAGAAGCTACCCATGCTAATGGTGTGGCTGTATTCGTGCAGAAAGCAGTTCAAGCAATATTTTACAACTTCCTTTGTGAATGAAATTCAATTGTTTATTATAATATCCAATAGCTATGACTGTCAAATAGCAGGGAAAGTGAGAATTTTATATGAAAGAAATAAACAAGTGATTGTTCTCGTGCGTCCCCCCCCAAAAAAAAACACTAAAAAGAAGAAATTAGCCAAGTGTAGCTTCTAAAACCAGCTAACTTGTCTTTCATGAAATGAGGGAGTGGGTTTCTCCTCCATTTGTGGAGCGGTTGTCAGTGTCTACCTGAGTGAGGGGAAATGTAGGCCATGGGATCAGTGAAGCAAGCATGTGCAGTCCTTAGGGCGGGATTTAGTTCATAGCATGCAGCCAATAAACCCGGGCAGGGAAGGAGAGTCAGGTTAAAATGGTAACCACCAACTCTTCCAAACGGGACAATTTAAATTGGCATAAATCCTTGCAGAAAAAAAGTAATCCGAGTTAACCAGATGTCAAACACCAGCAACTGTCCTATTGTTCCTGTTTCTGTATTCCTATCTTACAAGGTATTTAAAACAAATTTTTGCCCATGTGTGCATGTGTGTGTATGTTTATATGTGTGCATGCTCATGTGTATGTGTGTTCATACATGTGCATATTTATGTTGTGCATGTGTGTGTTTGTATGTGTGCATGCTCATGTGTATGCATGTCCATACATGTGCACATTTGTGTTGTGCGCATGTGTGTATGTTTGTCTATGTGCATGCTCATGTATATGCATGTTCATATATGTACATATTTGTGGGGTGTGTGTGTGAAGGCTATAGGCTACAGGCTATAGGCTACCATCTGGGGTCATCCTTAGTAATGTCCTCTATCTCCTTTGAAACAAGCTCCCTCATTAACCTGGTGCTCATCGATTCAACCTGGCTGGCTGACCTTGAACCTATTTTATAAAGACATTGTGTTAGCACATTTGTTGTTGTTGTTGTTGTTACAAAATACTTGGCAGAAGTGACTGAAAATGTAAGGTTTGTATAGGCTCATGGTTTAAAAGAGTCACAGTCCACCATGGTGGTGCAGACATGGAATTGGGAACAGCTTGGTCTATGGCGAAGGCTTCTTTTTGTTCACATAGCATGTGCCAGGAAGCAAGGACTCTAGGCTATAACTAAGGGCTCCACAACTTTCAGCAGAGCCCCACAAGCTGGAGTCCGAGAATCCCAAACACAAGCCTGTAGGGGACATTCTAGATTCAAACCACAGCAGCACTAATCCCATTCAGGATCCCTCGGAACCCAGGCACCTCTCAAATGCTCTCATTTCCCAGTACCTCGGAGATGACATGGGTGGGGGGTGTGTCACCAAATAAGCATCCAGACCAACGGCACATGGCAAGGTAGGTAAATAGGTATCAGGCAGATAGCCTGCTAAAGGCCAGGCCAGGAGAGAGCTGTTCCATCGCCCACTGCTAGCATGCTTAGTGATCTTCCAAAACCCATGAGTCAGGCCAGGTTGGGAAAACTGCATTTAATGCACACCGGGGCTTTACTAAATCACACCATCTTCCCATCCAGTTGTAAGAAAGAAATCAGGTGAGACTTGCAGGCTCCAGGTGATGCTGACCTAGATTCAGATCTTAGCTTTCCCATTTAAATGCTGTAACCTGGAATGAGGCGCTCCCCCTCCCTCCTCCATCCCCCTCCTCACACACACAATCTCTATATTTCTCCAAACTGGTGGTCATTATATGTATGAAAGTTTTAGAAAATACGGATTCTCCAAGACTGGAGGCATCAACATGAACATTGGTTTGGGCATCAGGTAACTGTACATTGTGCAGTGTGGGACACTGGGAACTTCCTCACTGATCCACACCTCACTTTCCCCATCTGTACATGGAGTTTATCATTATAAACATGCCTCCAGAGTGACAAAGAAGATATAGTAAAACCAAATACGTCCACAAAACAACCAAGGCCAGCTGTATGTAATACGTCCATAACAAAGGTTCTCCAGTAGTTATTTATTGTAAAGTCCAATCCACACTAATAGCATCTAAGCCATTTTCTGCACTGTCTTTATTGGCATGAGTTCCTCTCTTGCGTGCCTTTGTTTTGAATGTGGGTTGTGCTGAGGACGAGGTAGGGATAGCGATAGCTGGCGCTACCTCACCGGGAAGCTTCTACTGTCAACTGAATATGGTAGTGTAGCCCTCCCTACGTGTCTCCCTGCCTTCCAGGGAGTTATTAAAGAGATGCTGACTTGCTTGTCTACAGCCAAAGATAGACAGAGGTGTGGGGTTTCTCCTTGCCCGGCTGAACTGTGGAGATATTAAAGCCATGTAAACATTTTTGAAAAACAATACAAGTGTGTGTGTGTGTGTGTGTGTGTGTGTGTGTGTGTGTGTGTGATTCATTGCATAGAGTTAAGGTAGTGAGAATGCTTTCTGATTTAAGAACTTCGATTGAACTTAGAGCCGAAACCACACAGGTTTCTCTCCCAGCTGGGGAGGGAAGAGACTTCAGCTGGTGCTGGGAGGAGCTCTGTGAGGAAGAGGAGTGGGCAAGTGTTGTGGCTGAAATCGTGAGTGTGCTGCCTATAAAGGCAATGTAGGGAAGAGGCCCAGTGCGTGAGGACCTTTCGAAGGCATCAGGACAACTTTCACTTTTAGTAGATGGGGCAACGGACACACAGGCCAGACTAGGTGCCATACAGTGTCACTTTAAGCCAAGAATAAGGCAGGTATCATGTGTACCTGGGTACCAGCTTTCTTCTGCCAGTGGCCCTCAGTGCATGGTGCTGATAACCATAGGGTGATGCAGATGGACACAAACCCATGTATGGCAGACTATTAGCCTGGCATGCATTTCCACGTGCATTAGAAAATGGGATCCGGTTTGGAAAACATAACCTATCTGTTCACAGTGATGCACACCTCCAGATCCAGCTGTGTGGGAGGCTGAGTTGGTAGGGATGGCCCGAGTCCATAATCTGAGATCAGTCTAGACAGCGTTGTGAGATCATGTCTCAAAAAAATCTAAACAAAATCTCTGCAGTACCTATGGTATTGTGTTTTAATGGTGCTGAGGTTGGAACCCAGAGGCTCATCCATGATTGACAGGATCCCGGTCATGGCTGTTGGGTGTGGTAGCACATGCCTTTAATTTCAGCTATTGGGAGGCAGAAGCAGGTGGATCTCTGTGAGTTCAAGGTTAGCCTGGTCTACAGAGCAAGATCTAGGGCAGCCAGGGCTACACAGTGAAATGCTGTTCTCCAGCCCTAATATGTCATTGAAATGTATCTTGGTGGTGGAGTGCTTCCCCAGTGAGCAGGTAGCCTGTGGGGCGTGAAAGCAAAAAACACAGTCAACAAAGACAAAACGACAGCCAACAGAATGGGAAAAGATCTTCACTAACCCCACATCAGATAGAAGTCTGATCTCCAAAATATACAAAGAACTCAAGAAATTGATCATCAAAAGAACAAATAATCCAATAAAAAATGGAGTACAGACCTAAAGAGAGAACTCTCAACAGAAGAGTCTAAAATGGCTAAAAGACACTTAAGGAAATGTTCAACATACTTAGTCATCAGAGAAATGCAAATCCAAACAACTCTGAGATTCCATCTTACACCTGTAAGAATATCCAAGATCAAAAACACTGATGACAACTTATGCTGGAGAGGTTATGGGGTAAAGGAAACACTCCTGCATTGCTGGTGGGAGTGCAAGCTGGTACATCCCCTTTGGATGTCAGTGTGGTGATTTCTCAGAAAATTAGGAAACAACCTTCCTCAAGACCCAGTAAAACCACTTTTGGGTATATATCCAAAGGATGCTCAATCGTGTCACAAGGACATGTGCTCAACTGTGTTCATAGCAGCATTGTTTGTCATAGCCCGAACTTGGAAACAACCTGAACGCCCCTCCATCAAAGAATGGATAAGGAAAATGTGGTATACTTACACAAAGGAGTACTACACAGCAGAAAAAAAATAATGACATCTTGAAATTTGCAGGAAAATAGATGGAACTAGAAAACATCATTTTGAGTGAGGTAACCCAGACACAGAAAGACAATTATCACATGTACTCACTCATAAGTGGTTTTTAAACATAAAGCAAAAAAAAAAAGCCAGCCTATAAATCACAATCCCAGAGAACCCAGACAATAATGAGGACCCTAAGAGAGGCTTACATAGATCTAATCTACATGGGAAGTAGAAAAAGACAAGATTTCCTGAGTAAATTGGGGGCATGGGGACCTTGGGAGAGTGTTGAAGGGGAGGAGAGAGGCAGGGAGCAGAGAAAAATGTATAGCTCAATAAAATCTATAAAAAAAACCCGAAACCCACTAGCATAGATGACACCTTGCACATACCAAGGGCAGATGTGGGTCTGGGATACTTATCTCAGTGCAACAATAGCATCTTGGAATCATGTGGCAGGGAAAGATGTGTTACTTCTTGGGGCTTTTGCTACTAAATTTTTGAAATACAAAAGTATTGTATTAAGCCAGGGATTAGTAAACTTGTTTTGTAGCATCCAATGGTAAATATTATAGAACTTTCTGGCCACAAAAACTACTCAAGTATGAAATCACAGTGCAAAACCAAGCTCTCCATAATGTGCTTACCAAAAGTCATGGCCAAGTTACAATAAAACTTTATTAATAAAACCCACTGCATGTGAGAGCAAGATTTGGATGCAGTATAAGTTTGCTGAGCCTTGTGCCTACTAGAATTTGGATCCAAAATGCCGCCCACAGGCTCACATTTTAGATGCTCAGCCCCCATCTTATGGTGATATTTGAAGGCTGTGGATCCCATAGACAGTGGGGTCTGGTTGTCAGAACAAAAGGTCACTAGGAGTGGGTCTTTGAAGATTCTAGTTCCTTCTGGTTTTGACTCACATCCTCAGCTGTCATGTGAGGAGTATCTGACACAGGCTCCCACAGTTAATAACCCACCCTGTCTTGATGGACTGAGACCCTCTGACACCGTAGATTTCCCTTCACAAACCTTCCTTCCCTTAAGCAGCTTGCCAGGTTTTTGTCACAGCTGCAAGAAAAATAACACATATATTTGCAAAAATAGTCACTAAACATTTACTGGCTTCTCAGCTTAAAGTAAGTTGGCCGTCACATCTGTCAATATTTATTGGATACGTGCAAGAGGCAGATCTTATCCTTTTGGATTGCTATAACAAAATACCTTTGGCTGTAAAATTGATGAACAGAAGTCCACGACTCACAATTCAGGGACAGGAACATCCAAGATCAAGACGAGGAGACTCAGGGTCCAATAAGGGTTTTGTAGATGAGGCTTTTCCTGAGTCCACATACTGCAGGAGGGGAAAGGGCATTTCCCCTGCCTCTTTCATGACTCTATTAATGAGGGTGGTGCCTTCATGATCTAATCGCTTCCTAGAGGCCCTGCCTCTCCAGCGTTGCTTTGGGTATTGCATAAAGGCCTAACTTAGGACATTTGGAAGGATGTCGCCTTTCAGGCCATCACAAGCCATTGGTCTCAAACCATCAAAAGCCTGTGCTCCTATTCTGAGCTTCTGAAGTCCAGGGGCCAGAGATCAATGTCACACCCTGCTCCCAGGGGTGGGAAGAGGTGGGGGACCACCATGATGGGAAGATAATGGACCATGTGGGAGCTAATTGTCCCGTTTATCAGGTTGGGCTCCTTTCCTCTTTTCTCCTTAATAAATCAGATAACTGTGTGCTAGTGATGAGTGCCCGGGTCACCGATTCTTTGGGCCACATTTTTACTGCAAGTTGCTGACTGTAAGACTGAATGGAAGGGAAGGGAGTCACCGGACAAGTGTCAGCCCTGAGGGTTAACACCTCCTCCTCCCAGCTCCTGCCCATTGTGCAGGGTGAAGGACTGGTTTTCAACTGCCCAGGGCCCTGGTGTAGGCAGGGAGAGAGCTGAAGAGGGAGGAAGGTAGGGTAGGGTAGGGTAGGGTAGGGTGTGTGTGTATGTGTCTCGGGGGTGCAGATTATATGTCCTTGGCTTGTTATCTGACAGGTGGCAAAGACAACCAGTCTTAGAATTCAAGATGGTCTTGGACAGAGTTCTGGTAACATATCTGAGTGCTAAGACTAGCCTGTGGCCTATTTTGATGCAATTCATGAGTTAAAGATGGTGTTTATAAGCCCAGAGCAGTGGCATAAGACTCTGTAGAGTGGAGCAGGAGAATCACAAGTTTGATGCCAGCCTGAGATGAACACACACACACACACACACACACACATACATACATACATATATAACTCTACCGCAAAATAAAACAGAGATGGTGTTTACATTTTTAAATACTTGAAATAAACACAAAGATGAATAATGTTCCATGATTTATGAAACTGACATAAAATAAAATTTTCGCTGGGCGATGGTGGCGCACGCCTTTAATCCCAGCACTCGGGAGGCAGAGACAGGCGGATCTCTGTGAGTTCGAGACCAGCCTGGTCTACAGAGCTAGTTCCAGGACAGGCTCCAAAGCCACAGAGAAACCCTGTCTCAAAAAAACAACAATAACAAAAAAAACATAAAATAAAATTTTCTTACGTGTGTGTGTGTGTGGTATATGTGCACACACTATGTGTATGGGGTTGGGTGGGTATTCATGCATGTGCTGTATGTGAGTATATGTGTGTGTGTGTGTGTGTTGGTTGTCCTTACTCAGACACAGGGCACCGTTTTTGTTTGTTTGTTGTTGTTGGGATTACAAGTATGTGTGTTACCCTACATGGTTCTGGGGATCACACCCAGGGCCTTGCTTCTGCAGCAAGCACTATATGGGTTGTACCATCTCCTGGCCCTGAAATTGAAATGTTAATGTCCACACATAAAGTTCTACTAAGAGACAGCTATACATATTCACCCATGTGTCATCCATGGCTGCTTAATTCTACAAGGTAGGGTGAATAGCTGCAACAGAAGACACATGGTCACTGGAGAGGAATATGTAAGCGGCTGACCAAGATCAAGGACTAGAAGCATCGATATCACCTGTGGGCTTGCCGAAACATGAAAGCCCAGGCAGTACCCCACAACCCTACTCACGCTGCTGACAGGCTCTGCATCTTAACTGATCCAGTGGTGATCTGCCTACCCAGGAAAGTTTGGGAAGCATCTCTAATCTAGAGGAGGCAAGCCAACATCTTTCTAAGAGTGCCTACGGGATAACCCCTCATCCAGTTAGGGGGCTTATTAGGGTCATTCACAAGTGAGAAACAAAAGACCCCAAAGTCCAGTGCTTGCCCAAGGTTATCCACTTTAGAGGTATCTGAGCTGGGGCTTCTCCTTGGGCTCTGCAGCCCTCAGCATAGTGAAGACAAATCCAAACTCCATGTCTATAATGTGAGACAATTGGAGGCATCAAGCCGGCAGCCCAAGATTAACAACAATGGGGGGAGCAGACATGATCAGAGAATGAGAAGGATATGATGTCCCTAGACTTCCTGGTCTCCCAGTCTTAAGTGGCCAGAGTTGAGTTGTAACTGTCCTATCTGATGGCATGGTCTTTGCCTCTAGGTTGCCAATATCCCTGATTCACTGTGGAACTCCTGGTCCCTGGGCCGTCTGAGATGGCATCCTCTGGTCTAAAACCATGGTCATGCACGTGAGCCACCTGAACGTCTTGCTAGGCTATGGTACTGGTGAAGCATGGCTGGGGGCATTCTGCATTTGTGAGAGGCTCCAGTGTTGCTGCTGCAGCTGGTGGGGTGGTCCTCCTATGAGGCACACTTAATTAACAGGGCTGTGGAGGAGCTTGGTCCTGCCTGACTTCAGAATCATCCCCACTTGAGCTATCATCCAGCAGATGACATCATCCTGACAGACACCAACACTTCTGACCCTTGTCTCCTAGGTGTCTGGAATCCCCAGATCCTAGACTTCAGCTTCTAGTAGCATCTTTGTATCTACACTGCCATGTTCAAGTACCACGACGTGGAAAAGGCCGGGTAGCATTCATTATCTCAGCATTATCTCCCCTAGCATTTCAGGCCTCATCCTGGAAGGGGTGTTGGTGGGGTAATTCTTGGGACTGAGACCAGAGGTCAGGACAACAGACACAGGTTCTGCCATTGCTGCCCCAATTGTCCAGAGGCTTAGTGGAGTCTGAGAGTGATAACAGGCTTCTCCTACTCCCAAACATGCACGTGCAGACTTCCACACATAACAAGCCTACATTCTATCCTCCTGGCCTTCCTGGAAAAACAAAACCGCCAGCGTTCCCAAACTCCAGCTCTTTCCAAGAAACCAGAGATGTGACGGGTTTCCCTCCAGGAAGCTCGCAGGGCAGCTGTCTGTGCTGAGACGCCAGGAAGCCAGGTTGTCGTCTGAGGACATAGCTTCTCCTATGGGCTGACTATAAAACCAGGCTCTTCCTGACAGACACCAGGCTGTGTTCTGTATGGCTGGTAGAACTTCTAGAAGCTAGCCTCCTTGGGCACCAGAGCACAAGGAAACAGTGTGGGCGTGTCATGTGCAGGCCTTGTGAGAGTAACTTTTTGATTTTAGTTTCTCTTACCTGTAAAAATAAGTTTTGATTTTGCTCTTCTCTCTCTCTCTCTCTCTCTCTCTCTCTGTGATATGGACATGCATTTATGTGTGTGGAGCCAGAGGTCAGCCTTAGAAACTTCCACCTTGTCTTCTGAGATAGGGTCTCTCGATGGTCTGGAAGCAAGATTCAACTAGACTTAGGTCAGTGAGCCACAGGGAGCTGCCTGCCTCTGTCACTGAACTGGGATGACAAGTGTATGCTACAGTACCTGGATTTAAAAAAAGCACAGATTTTTGATCCTCATGTGTGTAAGGCCAGCACCTTGCCAACTGAGCTACCTCTCTAGCCCTGCATTCTACAGTCTCTCTAGTGTCTATGACTGTCTAATGGTGGGAGGAGGGTGGGAGCCATTGTTCATGTGGAACTCCTCTTTCTGAGGGCCCCAGAGAGAAAGGCTTCTGCTGACTTTTATTATACACAGTGTCCAAATAATGCTGGCAGACACTGTCAGGAGAACAGACACCAAAGAGGGAAATTTTATCTGCTTCAGTGTCCCGACTCTTCTCTGCTGCTAACCTGTGACCTCAGTAAGATGAACCTTTGGAACCCTGGGAACCTGTACACATCAGGGCTTAGATCTAATTCCCAGGAAGGCTTGGAGGCTCAAAAAATGCATCCTGGCACACAGATAAGTTAATGCGCACTCTCTCTCCTCCTTTGCTCACCACCAAAATCTGCTCTGCACTATCTCAGTGAGATCAAAGTCCTGGGAAGTTAAGACATTTTCTTAAGTTCCCAGAGATAGCAAATGGCAGAGGCAAGCTCACCACCAGGAATACTGGAGTCTGAAGCCATGTCCCTCCTCAGCCTTCCTCTCCACATGCCATTTTCTGCTTTTGATGTTTTTGGCCTTATCAGCTCTTCAAGTGACGGGTAAGTAAAATCAAGGCTCATGCACATACAAGGAAACGGCATTTATGTTTAAATAATTGGCCCACAGGAACAGTGCTGGCCCTGGTGATGCAGGGGTCAGCAGGACAATCAGGGTTTCTTGAATCTAGGCTGAAGCCCTGTCCAGTGAACCAAAGATGATGCAAGAATGTGGGAAGTGGACGATAAGATGCCGCAGAGGAAGACTGAAGCCTTGAATCCTAGGTTGGAAAATGAGCTCCCTCCTGATCTAGATGAATTTGTATTCAACATGACACATACCAGGCTGACAGAGCATTAAAATCCTGTCCCTGTCCCGTCTGGGTCTGAGAGTTTAGAAGGGTAATATTTTGCCTGGCGGTGGTGGCGGTGCACACCTTTAATCCCAGCACTCGGGAGGCAGAGGCAGGTGGAACTCTGTGAGTTCGAGGCCAGCCTGGTCTACAAAAGCTAGTTCCAGGACAGGAACCAAAAAGCTACAGAGAAACCCTGTCTCGAAAATAAAAAAAGAAAAAGAGAAAGAGAAAAAAAAGAAAAGAAAAGAAGGGTAGTATTTTAGTATCTAAAGGCAGAAATAAAAGTAAGGGTCTATAGGCTGTGCACGTGGTCATGCATGAGATACATATGTGTATAAATCCTCCATGGATTCTCCTCATTCATGGAAGCAGGGCTCTGGTCTTCCTTCTGCAAGTGTCCCTCAACCTTACAGACTTCTGCTGACCATAGGTCATGGTTCTCCTTTCTGGCAGACTCCCGGTGGGAGAAGAATCTTTGGATTCCTTAACTGCTCCCCTGGACCCAGTTCCTCCCTCTCCAGCATGGAGTTCTAAGCCCACCTCCTACCATTTTTAGAGCGACCATGCTGGGAAGGCTCACTAAGTCCAGGTTGCTCAGAGCTGATGACGGCCGCGAACTGGGGCAAGTGGGAGTGTGTGAGATGTTGTGGTTGCTGCAGGCACTGCACAGGGGACAGACACCTGGCTGTCCGGAACACACAGAACAGCTGCAGAGCGCGTTAGCCTGTCACTCACTGCTTGGGGCTCCTTTAATAGCAGCAGCACTGCGCACGCAAGGGAAGAGTTAGGTCTTCTAGTTCCATATAGTCTGTTACCACCTCAGTGGCCACGCCCTCCACTCCTGAGCTCAGCCAGACTGCCCATGCCTCAATTTTTCCCATCTGTAAAATGGAAGTCTCAATAGTACCTTCCTTACAGAAAATAGTCAATAAATGAATACAAAACCCATCTGTCTGTCTGTCTGTCTGTCTGTCTGTCTGTCTGTCTGTCTAATTGTTTAATGTCATCTATCACTTAGACTAGTTCTTGGACAGAATAAAATCAATATGACATTAGATTTTTATTATCATTATTGTGATTATGATAGTCTTTCCTTACCCATAGTTTTGCTTCCCACAGCTATTTGTGAAATTTGAAAATATCAAATGGATTTTCCAAGTTTTTGTCACATGCCATTCTGAGTGAAATGACAAAACTGTGTCCCAGCCTCCTCCCAGCTGCTTCTGGTGTGAGCCATCCCTCTGTGGCATTCCACGCAGTATACGCTACCTTCCCCGTGAGTCACTCAGCAGTTCTCAGTTGTGAGAACTATGACTTAGGCTGATGGTTCTCAACCTGTGGGTTCCCACCCCTTTGGGGTTGGCCAATCCTTTCACAGGGGTTACCTAAGACCACCGGAAAATCGCAAAGTTACAGTGATGAAGTAGCAATGAAAATAACTTCAATGTTGGGGGTCACCACAACACGGGCAACTGTATTAAAGGGTCGCGGCCTTAGGAAGGTTGAGGACCACTAGGTTGGGTACTACCATGCTTGGGGGTCAAGTGAACCTCATTCTACTTTATGATGACCATGAAATACACAAGAGTTATCAATTTGCATATGTCAAAGGGAAGCCATAAAAACTGTAGACATAGGGTTGGTACTTTTTGTGATTTCAGGTCTCCATTGTGGGTGATAGGACATATCATTCCCGGATAAAGGAGACTTCTGCATTGTACTGCTATCACAATGACTACATATCTGTCTCAAAAGTATGAATGGGGCCAAATATCTCAACTTTCATTTCTTCTCACTTTGGGGGATATTCTATTGCTGTGTGGCCTGAGCAAGGTGTTGCTCCTCTCTGAGCCTCAGGTTCTTGTTTTCTGAGAGGAGTGCCAAAGTTCAAGCTCAGACAGGGAGAAACTGGGAAAGTAAAATTTAAGGCAAGGCTAGGGTAGGACTAGCTCCTTGTGCTGGAAGCTGCTGCCTGTATTTTACCCAGAATTTAATTAAATTCCTTCCCTTTTTGTTTGTTATGAGCAACTGCCTGTTTCAGCTCAGTAAGTGCTTAATCAAAATAATAGTTCATATTTGCTATGGACGTTGAAGCTCTCTTGCAGTAAGTGTATACCAGCTTTATCTGCCACCCTCCATAAATAATACATAAAATAAATACAGATTGATATATCTATTCTGGTGTCATTACAATCCAAGGTGGGACTTTACTGTCTCTGTGTTAGAGGAGTGGAAATTGAAGTACATGTAACCAGTGCATGGGAACTCCAGATTCAGGCCAGAACCTCGTGAAATACTCCACGTGTACTCTCCCATGCCACCTTTGGGACTTAGACTCCACTCTTTGTTCGTTGAGAAAAAAAAAAAAGTCTCACTATGTTCCCTAGGCTCGCCTCTAATTCCTGAGCTCAACCCACCCATCTGCCTCAGCCTCTCCAATAGATGCCTTGAACTTGTTTTCCAATGCTGATGGTGTAATAGTTAATGTTCTCATTGCTGTGGCAAAATGACCGACATAATCTACACCAGCAGGGAAGGGCTGATGCTGGCTCACAGCAGGGAGGTCACGGTCTCAGGAGCTTGACACAACTGGTCACAGTCAGGAGGCAGAGAGAAATGGCTGCTTAATTGACTGTTTAATTGACTTCCTGCTTTTTATTCAGCGTGGGACTCCAGCCCAAGGGAAGGTGCACTCACTCACAGGGGCAAATTTCTGTCTCTAGGTAAACCTTTCTGGAGACCCCCCCTCACAGACACATCTAGAGCTGTATTTTCTATGACAATTCTAAATCTCACCAAGCTGACAAGGAATATGAGCCATCATGGATGTGATACATTGTGCTATTCTTTTCAATTGATTAAAACTATAAAAATTCATCAGTGAACAATATAGGGCCATTTTTTGTTTGTTTCTGAGAAATGTCACACGAAACAGACCAACTAGGTATGCAGTAGGCTAAACTATGTAGTCTCTAACTTGTAGCGACCCTCCTGCTTCAGTATCCTGGGTTTAGGGATTATAGTCTTGAACCCTCATATTTGGGATTATGGTATCTACACTGGGAGTTACCTGTGAGACACAGAAACTATCTTCAAACTCTTTTCACCTACATATTAGTCTCAATCTTAGGGGTCCAGTGTCTGAGGTTAAGACACTGCCTGGGTAATGGTAAGAACCTCTGTTGAAGAGGTTCATGCATGCTGTATATGTAGTTTAGCTTGCTGGTATTGCCGAAACATCCTGCTTGCATGAACACACTGTGATTTTTGTCTACTGCTGACAGATGAGTTTTGGAAAATTAACATCAAAGCAACCATAAACTGCTTTGGTTTGTATATGATGCATTTAGAACTAGATACACCCAAAGAACTCCTTTGTCTTCGACTTTGTAGACAAGAGGTTCTGTGTCCTTGCCAACACTTGGTGTTATCAATTGTTTTGTTGTTAGCTACTCGGATGGTTATATATTTCATTTTCTCAACAGATGATAGAGTGAGTGTAACCCATGCATATTTGGCATTTGCTGATGGTTTTGGCAACTTGGCACTCATTTGACTCATCCTGAACTTGCAGCCAAGGGATAAGAACTTGTAGTCTCTGGAGCTGTTCAGTCATCTCTCCTATTGACTTCAGTTGGGTTTGGGGTCCTCAGAACAGGTCAGGAATCCTTCATTTTATGGACAGCTACTATCCACTAAGTGCTCCCTTGTCCATGCACTGAGATTCAACTTCAGAGTTTCTCCTAATCCTTACACTCAGCATGTGACATTATTTTCACTTTACAGAGAAAGGAACTATGGTTGGGAAGACTAAATAAGGTAACTTACAGCATCTCAACTCACAAGCAGTGGAATCTAGGTTCAAATGAAGATCCTTAGCTGCTATGATGTGCTGCTTCCAAAGAGGAAAACACTGAAAACTTAACAATGTAAAGACTATAAAAATCTGCATCTGTGAATGCTCACATCCCTTATATAAAATTACACCGTAGCTGCACCTTCTGTATATCTACAATATGTAGCACCTATACACACTTGCCACACATTTAGTAAACAATGGGACGAAAAATAGACATTTTCAGCACAGAGGCTTTTTTTTTCTTTTTTCCTTTTGTTTTTTTTCAAGACAGGGTTTTTTCTGTGCAGCCCTGGCTGTCCTGAAACTCGCTCTGTAGACCAGGCTGTCCTAGGGTTTCTCTGTGTAGCCCTGGGCTGTCCTGAAACTTGTTCTGTAGACCAGGCTGCCCTACAGTTTCTCTGTGCAGCCCTGGCTGTCCTGAAACTCGCTCTGTAGACCAGGCTGCCCTAGGGTTTTTCTCTGTGTAGCCCTGGGCTGTCCTGAAACTTGTTCTGTAGACCAGGCTGCCCTAAGGTTTCTCTGTGTGGCCCTGGCTGTCCTGAAACTTGCTCTGTAGACCAGGCTGGCCTGGTCTATATTTATTTCTGGTCTGTACTTAGCTAACTCCACAGTCACAGATCCACTGACACGGAATCTCCTCTAGACTTTGAAACATGTCAGACTCTACAATCCCCACAGCACCACCTGGGTTCCAGGCTTGTAAAATTTTCAACAGGGGAAAAAAAAATCATTTTTACCCAAATGAAACGATTTTTCCTTCCATTTGACATTGCTGATGTTTGGGGCTGTGTAGTTCTTTGAGGTGGGAGGCTATCTTGTGCAGTGTGGGGTGTTTAGCAGTGTTCTGGCTTCCTCCTTGTAGGATCCAGAAGGACCCCATGTTCTCCCAAATGTAACAACTAACATTGTTTCTAGACGTGGCCCCGTGTCCTTTGGAAAGTAGATCCTCAGCTGCTTATTTCCCCTGACTTCTGGAAAGCTCACAGTCTACCCCACCCCATCCTAGTTTTCTTTCTATTGCTGTGATAAACACCATGCCCAATAGGAACTTTGGGAGGAAAAGGATTTTTGGCCTACATGTCTCAGTCACAGTCCATCACAGAGGGAAGTCAGGGCTGGAACCAGGAAGCAGAGACCACTAAGGAATGATGCTTACTGGCTTTCTCCCCACTGCTTGCTCAGTTTACTTTCTATTACCACCCAGGACCACCTGCCAAGGGATGGCACTGCCCACACAGATCATAATCAAGAAGATGCACCTTGGACTTATCTATAGGCTATCTGATGGAGGCAATAATTTGGTGTAGGAGGTCCTTCTGTCTTTGTGTTTCTTTCATTGGTTAATAAAGAAATTGCTTTGGGCCTGTTGATAGGGCAGAACCTAGGTAGGCAGGGAAGACAGAACTGAATGCTGGGATAAAGAAGGGTGGAATCAGAGAGACGCTATGGATCCGTGGCTGGAGATAGATGTGCTGAGACTTTGCTGGTAGGCCACAACCTCGTGGTGATATACAAATTAATAGAAATGGGTTAAACTAATATGTAAGAGTTAGCCAATAAGAAGTTAGAGCTGATGGGCCAAGCAGTGATTTAATTAATACAGTTTCTGTGTGGTTATTTCGGGGCTAAGCTAGCCGGGTGGTGGGGACGAACAAGCAGCCCTCTCCTTACAACATGTTAAGGCTCCTTCTTCCCAGATGACTTTAGGTGTGTCAAGCTGACAAAGAACCCAAACCCACAAAACAAAAACTAGCCAGCACACCCATGATTTTACCCTGCTTGTCTAAGCACCCCCAAATCCAGTATTTCACTAGATTTTGGTTTCTTTGCCCCATGGAAGAACCCATGTTCTTTGTTTTAATGCAAGGGAGTTAGCCCATATCTGTCTTGTTTATTTCTGGTTTATTGGGATCCTGGACCTCCCAGGTCCACCCAGCCTTATGCAGCTTTCCCATGCCATCTTGGCAGCTTGATTGTGTTCTTCCCACTGGCACAGTCTTACTCATCACCACCACTGACCATTATTTACTTGACTTTCAACATCAAGTGTCAACTCATTCAGACGTCTTTCCCATGTGGTTTGGAGGTGAATGGCTCGGGAGGGCTCTGATGTCATGAATGAATCAATCCACCTCTTGAATTTTTATGATCATGTTGTGCTCCACTCAGAACATTTCCATATTGTGTTAAAAAAGGGTTCTTTCAGCTAGCCCCTGCCTGAAAGAATCCACTGTGGCAGGAGACTCCATATGCTAGGTGGGATTGAGTTCTTCTTTAAGCTCTGCATTCTTTCCATAGTCTTCCATCATACCCCGTGTATAAACAGTCTCTATTTATTTACTATTGAGATAGGCTTTCACTGGGCAGCTCAGGAAAGTCTTGCACTCATGACCCTACTACCTTAGCCTTCTGAATACTTGAACTATAGGTGTCATCACACCTGGCTTATTCCTTACTTACGTATGAGATGGTCTCCACAATGTTTTGAGGGCAGAGACTGGGTCCTATTGGTTGTCTGACTCCCACTGTAGAACAGGCACAGGTCTGTGGTGTACCACACGAGTACATGTGCTTGAGGGTGGGTCAATGGCTGCACCCATTGGGTCCTGGATGGGCTTTGCAAAACACCAGGGGCATTGATACCTCCTTACTAGGCGTCTTCAGGGCATGCTTTCCCTGCTGGTCTGTAGCCACACATCTCTCTTCTTATGAAAAGGTACAAAGACTAAAGGAGCTACGTGTTGTGTTCTTTACCCTCTCAGCATGGACATGACATCATCTGCTCAGTCAGCTTTCCCAGAGTGTTCTTGCAGCTTTTCTCATTTTACATCTACGGGGAAGAGCCCCCTTTCCTCCGTGTCAGCATTCTTGAAAACCCATGTTTACTTTGGTCTATGTCACCTTCTCAGTTTGGAGACTGACTTCTCGACCTTTGGGACATCCCCCTTGCTGACGCATGACATTCAACTCTCTAGGCACTTCCTTATTTCCCCTTGGTGATTATTTTAAGCTTTAGTGATATAATTAAGTCCTTGGGAACCCTCTGACTTTACCAGAGTCGTTCAAGATGGTGATGGTGGGCAGATGGCAAGGGGCAACGAGAGAAACAGGCTCGGGTGACAAGAACTTGGTGGCTCTTTGGACATGGAGAAGGTGGAGATGACACATATGTTTCTGAGTTGTTTGTGTTGGAGATGGAAGATCACCCCGGGGCTGGGATGTGCTAGTCAAGCACTCTGCCTCTGAGCTACCCTCACCCTTTGGTTTCGGTTTTGAGATAACGGAATGACAGGTGTCTGCTCCAGATATGGAAGTCACAGGAGAGGAGGAATAAAAATGGGGGGGGGGGGGATAATGGACATTGTTTGGGATGTTACCATGGAGACAAGGTAACAAAAGACAGGAGGTAATTGGAAACATAGGAAATACGACTCAGGAGGTATTGACATGAGGATGACAGCCGAAGCTGAGGGAGTGCTTATGGCGCGGCCATGGTCAGGGATGGCGTAGGAGAGTTTGTCCTTTAAAGACACTGGAGACAAAATCATTGAAACTGAGGGAGAAGAACCTGAATCAGAGGCCACTAGGGAAAAAGTCTGGGGATAAGAAGGGATGCTCAGAAAGCTTAAGTGATATAAAGACATAAGTTCAGGACAGAAGAATTAGCATGGATTAGCATGAAGGCAATTGGGAACCATGGGGAGGGCGCTTTCCACCCAGATGGTGGGTGAAGTAGTGGGCAAAGAAGGGATAGGCTTCTAGAGGAGGATCCACCCATCCACCAGGCCCCATTATTAACATTCAGACATTTACTCTGCCTTCTCCCAGAGACCTAGCAGGACAAGTCAGCAGCAGCAGCCAAGATGCTGTAACTACCACAGTTACCAAGTAGAGCACTCTCCCTAAGTAATAAAAGGCAAGCCCTTCCTGACCCCCACTCCTCCTGCTCCCCCGTCAGAGGCCAGCCTCTGCGGGTCCCCAAATAAACCTCTGTTGCTTGCTGTGACCTTGTGGTGTCCCTCAGTTCCAACCGCCAAGGTTGCCTTTCTGCTGCCCTTAAACTATTACACCAATCCCAGGTCCTGAGATACAGGAATGGGAAAAGAAGCAAACATTCCTTTCTTTACCCTGTGGATGTTCCAAGGAGTCTGGACAGAGGTACATGGTTTGGATACTGAATGCCCTCCCCAAACTCGTTAATTGTGTGTCCCCACTGCAGCGATTTAGAAACAGAGGCTCAGGAGGGAAGATTGGGTCAGGAGGGCTCAGATCTCATCAATGAATTCATAGCCTAAAGGGTTTGAAGGGCAGTAGCTTTGTTACTCTCATTCCTTCAGCTGCCTTGACAAGAACAGTTTTGAGTCAACACACCCTCTGTGCTGTGGTAAACTGTATCAGCATAGGCCCCCAAACAGGGCCATGTGGTCATGAATCAAAAACTCTGAAACAGGCAGAAATAGACAGACAGACAGACAAACTTCCTAGAAGCTCATTTTCTTACACATTTTGTCACATGGACAGTAGGCTGATGCACACAGAAAGACTCACTTTAGAGGCTGTTCATTAGAAACATCATCTAACAGATGAAGAAGCCCAAAGGGGCTGGTTTAGAACTTGCCCCACCCTACCCTGCCTCACCCTCTCCTTATGCCACCTGAATTTGAAGAGCACAGGTAGGAAGGGATCCGGGGGGCAGTCTGGCAGGTAGAGAAGAATACAGGTATGAAGTGCAGAACTGTACAGCTGTCTGAGCTGATCAAGGCAAGACCCCTCCCCTCCTTTGTCATTTAGTTCTTGCTGAGGCCCAGGAGGTATCCTGCTATAGCTCCTTACTGCACACAACCCTAGGATTGGATTTTCCTCTTGTCTGGGGCCCACCCATCTCTCTCTCCTCTCATGGGAGAAAGGTACACGAACCCAAGCTATCTCCCAGGGGACATGATGTTGGGAAGAGAGACCTCAGTCAGGGGTCCAAAAACAAGTTTAGCTTTGAGACTTGCAGCTGAGAAGCTGACCAGTACAGCTGCCCTGGATGTCATCTGTGACTGTTTAAAGTACTTTGTTTAGTTTGGCAGAAGCCTGCTGCCTCCAGGGCTCCTGCTGGGGGTCCTGTTTGCACTTTGGTGGTGCTGGCCCAGCAGGTGATAAAGGGACAAATAGGACAGGAGCTTATAGCACTAGAAGATAATAGCTACTTGACACAAAAGAGTCGTTGTCAGCAAACGTTTTTCCCTCATGTCTCTTAAGTTATAACCGCGGAGAACTGTAAGTTATCAAATGAAGGTGATGTTCACAGCTCAGGCTGAGGAGAGAGACAGTCAGTGTAAGCTCTGGAAAGTCAGCTGGGAGCAGAGGGAGGTGGATTGTAGATTACTTCTAATACTCTCTTCCAGAGACTGTGCCAATGGGGAGGGGCAGCAGATAGTTTGGGGGAGTTCCGGGGGAACTACATCAGTGCAGGAGGGGCAGCAGGTAGTTTGGGGGTGTCCTAGGGGTCTCTGCACCAGTGGGGAGGGGCAGCAGACAGTCTGGGGGAGTCCTGAGGGCTGTACCAGTGGGAAAGGGGCAGCAGGTAGTCTGGGGAGAGGTGGCTATATTGACTGTATGCAGAGCACTTCTCAAACCTTACCTTTCCCATGCCAGCATGGGCATGTCCCAGCTTGATCACCACGGGGAAGTGCGGGGCTGTGAGCTGAAAGACACAAGAGGAAATCACTCATTATTACTCTCAGAGCATTGCCGTGGGAAGGCTCTGGGCTGTCTGTTCTGTAGGAAGGTTCACTCACAGAATGTTGTCAGGGATCCCCACAGAAAGCTCTGCAGGTGTTCAACCTGTGCTCCAGAACACCTGTGCGCACCTGGGCTGTCAGAACCAGCTTGCCTGGGAGCACCCAACAGTCTGTAGAGATAGAGGTGTTCCAGACAACTGATTTAAAATTCTGACTTGCCAGGCAGTGGTGGTGCACACCTTTAACCCCAGCACCTGGGAGGCAGAGGCAGGAGAATCTCTGTGAGTTCGAGGACAGCTTGCTCTACAAGAACTAGTTCTAGGCCAGGCTCCACAGCCACAGAGAAACCCTGACGCGAAAAAAAATTAATAATAAAAAATAATAAAATTCTGGCTTTACCCTAGTGCAGCTGTATGCAAAACATGACATGGATCCATGCCTGTTTCCTCATTGGCAAAATGGGGACGATACCAGTGTTCACACATGGAATGGTCATGAAAATGACAGGAATTCTTTCCTAGTTTATGTTCATGGGTGCTTTGCCCACATGTATGTATGTGTACCGCACGCGTGCCTGGAGCCCGCAGAAGCCAGAAGAGGGCATTGGGTCCTGTAGAACTGTAGTTACAGATGTTTCTGGGTTGCCTTGTAGATGCTGGGAATCGAATCCAGGTCCTCTGGAAGAGCAGCCAATGCTCTTAACCGCTGAGGCATCTCTTCAGTCCCATGTCAGGAATTCTAGAGTTTTGAGTTCAAAGGATGGCAGCTTCATTTTCCTGGTACACTTCTGCCTCCCATACTACTCCAGTGCCTAGTAAGTCTCCTAACAACTCCTAGCTTTCTTCCGGGCACTGCAGGAGTTCAAGGCCACTCTGCTGCTAGAATTTATCAGTTATGTCCTATAGGCACTGTGCTAAGTAGCCTCACGACGGTGGCTTTTTCGGAGCATTGCACTGTTTTCCAGGCAACTGTCCTCGCCTGCCTGGTGCCCTGTTACATTTCCAGTCTCTCAGAGATTTCTAATGCCAACACAAGGCTGAATACAGAATCTGTGTTTCAATCTGTTCTGTCAGCATCATTTTCTGGAGGGGTGTGGTCCTCTCTCCCTTTGATACAAATAAAGAGTGCCGGGAGGAGAGACCGAGAGGAAACCAATGCTCACATCTGCGCTTTATTTGTTCCTTTCATGTCATCCCTATGTCGTCTGGAGGGTGTTTGCTTGGTTTATAGGAGTCTATTCTGGTTTGCTTGAGGTCAAAGTTTATCTCTCCTTGCCACATAGCAGTGATGTCAGTCTCTTCCTTTTGGATCATGCTGTCCTGCAACAGGGGCCATCACATCCCCTTCTCTAGGCTGTACAGATAGTCTGTCACCCTGTCCTGAGGTGTTCCCAGCAATGCACTTGTCCCCTGGGAGCTCATCTTTTCCCCTTGGCTGTCTACTACACAATCTTGCCCAGTGGTCATCTGTGGGTCAAAAACCACCAAACGAACTCAGTTGCAAACTTGATTGTATTAAGACAAACCTAAGATGAATGGAGCACACTTCTGAGTGTGTTTGTGAGTGTGTTTCCAGAGGTGACTAGACCGTGAGACTTTGACCCAACGGATGACCAATGGTGGACTAATTGATCAAGGCCAATGGATGACCTTGGTGGACTCAAAGCAGGATGGCGCTGCTGGGAGCTGGTAAAACACCAGCGGTGGGTTCTTGTTGGAGGACAACGCCCTTGTTCTTGGGAACTATGTCCTGCCCCGGCCCCTTACCATCCCAGTGCCACTTTGTCCCCTCCCCACGATGGACTGACCCATAGGAAACGGTGAACCACAATAAATCCTTCCTCCATTATGTGTCTGTTTCAAGTATTTTGTCCTAACAATGAGAGAGGAAAAAAAAAGCAAGGTATACATCATCTCATCACCTCCCACAATGCCTCTTGAGGCAATCTGAGGAGGCACTCAGTATTATTACTGTTGTTGTTGTTATTATTTAAGCATTTTACAGATAAGAAAATTTTGCCAGCTGAGAGCTGAGGACTTCAAGTGGGTTCGGTAATTCCCAAGCTCAGTTTGGATAATTTTCCCCCTATTTCAGCCTAAATATTACCATGCTCCTGTACTCAAGGCGAACCAGTTTGTCTTTTTAAATAAAGAAGTAACATTTGATTTTGATACCAAAAGCAATATTCAGTCAGTGGAAAAGTTTGGAAATAAATTGCAATAACTTATTAAGTATAAAAAAGGGCAATAACAGTTGTCCCAGACTTCTCATCTGCTGGTCTGAGGGAAAAAAAAAAAGCCCTATAGTTGCTTTTTATTTGTTCTGTTATTATGAAATTGAGAGCACAGTGCATATCCAATTTTATTTCCCACTCTTGGTACCTGATAATAAGCGGTGAGAACATTTCTGGTGGTTATTATTTGTTGGTTTAACAGTTATAAAGTAATTCCCATCTGAAAGAGACTTCAAGAGCAGCTTTGGGCCATCACGTTGATGAAACAAAACACTGCCCAAGCAATTGAAAACCATGATATGATTCTTTCCTTGATGTAAGCCGTTCCCTCCCTCCCTAGAGGGAACCAGTGCGCGGATTCTGTGTTTATTCTTCCCCTGCATCTATTCATAACCTTAACATCATATAATTTCTAACAAACATCGTGCCTCTTTAAACTTCAGCTTTTCTGCCTTTTTTTTTTTTTTTTGGTTTTTCGAGACAGGGTTTCTCTGTGGCTTTGGAGCCTGTCCTGGAACTAGCTCTTGTAGAGCAGGCTGGTCTCGAACTCACAGAGATCCGCCTGCCTCTGCCTCCCGAGTGCTGGGATTAAAGGAGTGCGCCACCATCGCCTGGCCCAGCTTTTGTGCTTTAAAAATATATTCTTTTACAATTTCATACACACATGCACCACATACACATGTGTGTGTTCACTTGCACTAACTCTGCGAGGAAGAGGGAGAGGTACAGGAAAACCGGATGATGGAAAAGGAGATCAGAGGCTTGGGCTGGAACAAGATGAAATCATAACCCAAGGGAATCATGACCACACCAGGAGGAACACTGTCTGGGTGCTCCAAGTTGGGTAATTCGTGTCAAGACTTTGTGATGGTCAGCACTGGTAGTGAACTCGAATGGACTGAGAGACAACAAAGGAATCAGTAAAGCACAGCTCTCTCTGATGTGTCTGTGAGGGCATTGTCAGTCAGTTAGATTGCAAGGGCTATGACCTAAGCAATGGTTAATCTATTGATGGATTCAGACTTTGAAAGATATAACTTAAAGGCAGTGCTATATTCTTATTGGCTAACTCTTACATATTAATTTAACCCATTTCTATTAATCTGTATATTGCCACGTGGCTGTGGCTTACCAGGTAAAGTTCCGTCTGGCTCCAGCAGGGCTACATGGCTTCTCTCTGACTCCGCCCTCTTTCTCCCAGCATTCAGTTTAGTTTTCTACACCTAGCTTTGTTCCCCTATAGCTCTGTTATAGGCCCAAAGCAGTTTCTTTATTAACCAATGGTATTTACAGCATACAGAGGGGAATCCCACATCATGCTTCCATTTCCCAGTGCTGGAACTAGAGGCACCTGCTGCTATACTCAGGATTTTATGTGGAGGATAGGGATCTGAACTCAGTTTCTCATGCTTATGCAGCAAGAACTTCACCATCTTCTGAGCCCATCTTTCTTTGTCATATATTTTTTCTGGCATCTGTTATTCATGCCTTTTCTAGCTCAGATGTCCAATCTCACCTGCCTAGGTGCTTTTGCGTCTTGCTCACACATCTGTCTTTTTACATACTTGTTGCATATAAATAGTTGGCATTTTATTTATTTTTTCAAACGTATCTCTTTCTCACTTGCTTTTCCAATGCTGGAGATGGAGCCCAGGGGCCTGCTTTGCCACTGAACTACACCTCTGCTCACTCTTACAACTCTGCACATTATATCATGCACATGCCTTCCATCGTGACAGGCACAGTCCTAACACAGTCATTGCAATAGCTGCACCGCATTCCATGTGCATCTGTGTTGTCTGAGGTTTCTGTCCTGTCTGGTTCCCACAATCGTTAAGTCCCAAAGAAATCACAAAGAGGTCTACATTAGATATAAACTGATTGGCCCATTAGCTCAGGCTTTTTATTAACTCTTATAACTTATATTAGCCCATTGTTCTTGTCTATGTTAGCCACGTGGCTTGGTACCTTATTTGGCGGGGCAGTCACATCTTGCTTCTTCTGTGGCTGGGTCAGGACTGAAGACCAAGCTTTCCTCTTCCCAGAATTATCCTGTTCTCATTGACCTGCCTCTACTTCCTGTCTGGTTGTCCCATCTATACTTCCTGCCTGGCTACTGGTTAATCAGCGTTTATTTAAAATATAAGTGACTGAATACAGACCATTGTCCCATACCACATCTGTCCTGCAATACTTGAGCCACTTTCCTGAGGATGAACTAAGATGTGTATGGTTCTTTCTCTCCATCTTCTTCTCCCCCTCCTTCCCTGCTACTGCAAACCAAATCCCAGTAAACACTTTGTTCACACATCCTTTGAACTATATTTCATCTCCAAGGGGCTAGACTTGGAGCTTTTCAAGGAGAGAGATGCAGAATTTGGAGACATTGTGATAGGTTTCTGTAGCAAGTCATTTGATCTCCAGAAATGAAAGTCCTGAATCATGTAAAGAGTCCGCCCATGAAAATGACATCTCCCTGACTAAGATGGTTTTCCAGCCAGGAGTAGAACCAGGGACCACTTGTGCAATGTGCCTCAGCTTCTCTCCTTCCTCACTACTACAGATGGAGAACAAGCCACTCAGCACTGGCCCATGGCTGCTCATTTCTTCTGCCATGTTCCTTCCCCTCCATACTGTGTTATGGATCCCAAGGGCCGTTCCTATTTCCACCCATTTGCCACAAGTCAGCCCCTCCCCAAGCACAGACAGGTCACAGAGGACAGAAAACATCTTGCTGGCTATGCTATTTTTTCTCTTCCCTTCACAACAATAGCTTTATTTAGTTTCCTTGGGGATGGCTTCTCAGGGACCCTTTTCCCGGTCCCATGGCCCCAGACACTCCAGAGTTCAGCACTGCCCCATGGCAAGAGGCCTGACATCCTGTTAGAAAGGGGACAGATCCATCTTTGAAAAGAGATTCTCCACCCTGATAAGGCCTTACTCAATAGTACCCAAATAAGCTAAAATAAGTGGGGCGGCCCTGTGTTCTTGCAGGGTGTTCCCTTGGGAAGATCGGAGTCCAACAGGCTTAGCCAAGGCCAGCATTCTATCAACGACATCCTCACACTGAAGCTGGAACTCTACAGTGGGTACTTGGGGATGGTCTATGCAGCTTCCTACCCAAGGCATTCCCTTTATATTCCGTGTAATGGAGATTTAAACAAGAGAAGAATTGCATCCTTGCTGAACATTGCTATGGCTTTGAAGGGGATGGTCGACCGGTAGTCAGAATTAACCAGACCAGCTCAAAAACAAGGAATATAATTTTAATAATTGGGAACAAGAGAAATTCACACAACCGGGATCCAGCGAGAATCACACAGCCGAATGAATACAAAACAAGAGGCGGACACCTGGATGCCCAGGTCCTTCTTCTGTCGCCCCAAGCGGCCACACCCTAGTCAAATGTGATTGGCTGAGCTTCCCCATCATGGCTTGAGTGTGTCTCCAAGGGTTCATGGAGAAAGCCTGGTCTCTAGCTTTGTGTTGAAGCATCAGAACCTTTAAGAGGGGGTGCCGAGTTGGTCTTTGGAGGGGGTTCTAACAACTTATGTGGGGCCTGGCTAGCTCTGCAAGACTGGGTGTAGAAGAGCTCAAACCAGGGCCTTCCCTGCTGCTTAAGCTCCCTCCCTCATCGTATGATCACACACTGTTCTGGTTAGTCATGCAGGAAAGGGGAGCCACAACTAAGGAGTCTATGTCTGTTATCGATTGTGGTTGAGACCTGAGGACTGTCCTAAGGTACAGATCTGGCCCAAGAAGCCCAGCAGACACCTCAGACTTAACTTCATAGCCAGTGTGCTGACATCCAATCACAAACAGCAATCAGAAACATCTCTAGTCACTTGTCCTGCCCTGCACCTGGATGCCTAAGATAGGCGTGGCATCTCCCCTGCCTTCCTTAATTCTAAAGCTAACCAGGTCCAGGGCTGGAACTCGGGAAGACCTAGGAGGTGTTTGCTGAGTGCCTGTGGTCTCTCTGCTCTGATAATTCCACCTCTGTCTCACCCTACCTCCCACTGCTTTTAGTGTCTTGGAAAAATACTGGGAGCAAATTTGGAATAATTAAACTGATCATGCCTACCGACAAGCAAGCATTCCTTTCTCTTACATTTCCTGTTCCCCTGAGAAACGCAATGGTCAGAAGCAAACCCACAGGCTGGCAGCATCTGCCCGCGGACAAGCTCTCCTTGTTTTCTCGCCTGTGTGAGCTTAGGGTTCACAGTAGGCTCAGGCTGTCAGGATATTACCCTTACCACCTCAGGGACTCTCTAGGTGCTGCTCACATGCAGAGGACATCCTCAGAGGAAGAGTTTGTCTGGGGGAGGAGCCAAATGATCCTGAAGGGGCAAGATACAGGAGACCACCTTCATGGTCCTGAAAATAGGCTGCCTCGGGATCCCCAAATTTCTGGGCTGCCCACTATTCTTTCCCTTAGCCTTCTTCCTGTCCTTTCCTTTTATTTACGTTTAAATTTTTTTTTCTTTAGCCATGGTCTAACTATACTACACATGTGCCCTATCTTCCCACAGGAGTCTCTTTGGGAAGGTTTCTCAGCCTCCTTAGTTGGTTTGAATGAAAATGGCCCCTTTAGGCTCTCTGGGAGTGGTGGTCTTGTTGTAGGAGGTGTGGCTTTGTTGGAGGAAATGTGTCACTGGAGGTGGGCTTTGAGGTTTCCAATGCTCAAGCCAGGTCAGTGTGCCATTCTCTTTCTGCTGCCTGTGGATCAGATGAGGGACACTCAGCTGCCTCTCCAGCACCATGTCTGCCTGCATACCACAATGATTCCCCTCAACAATGATAATGGATTAACCCTCTGAATGTAAGCCAGCCCCAGTTACGTTTTTTTTTTTTTTTATAAGGGTCGCCATGGTCATGGATGTTTCATCACAGCAATAGTAACCTGTTGCGGGAGGTCCTTCCGCCCCTCCAACTAATAGCTGCTGAGATACCAGCCCATTGGGGCGTGGTTTCTCTCCCTTTAAAAAAACGGCTACTTCCTCGCTCACTCTCTTCACTTCCTGCTCCGCCAGCGACTAGACTCCCTTCCTGGTTGCGCAGAGGGCTGTTGTCTGGGAAGGTGATCTGTAAGTTTTTTCCTCTTTAAATAAATACTACCCTTTTAATCATAATTCCAAACTGGTATGGCATTGTTCGTGACTTACGCCTTCATCTCCACGTTGTTTGGGCATGGCCGTGATGTGGGAGTGTCATATATCAATCTGTTGATTTCATTGGTTAATTAAATAAAGAAACTGCTTGCCCTGATAGGTTAAAACATAGGTGGGAGGAGTAAACAGGAGGAAGAGGAAGTGAGGTAAGACTCCTCAGACAGACTCAACAGCTCTGCTCTGGAGCAGAGACGCCATGCTCCGCTCTCCCGATAGCTCTGCTCTCTGAGGCACACGTGATGAAGCTCCGACCCAAGATGGACATAGGTTAGAATCTTCCCGGTAAGAGCACCTTGGGGTGCTTACATGAATTATTAGAAATGGGCTAGTCCAGGTGCGAGAGTTAGCCGAGAAGAGACTAGATATAATGGGCAAGCAGTGTTTAAAAGAATACAATTTGTCTCCAAAACCACAGAGAAACCCTGTCTCGAAAAACCAAAAAAAAAAAAACAAAAAACAATTTGTGTGTTGTTATTTCGGGCATGAGCTAGCAGGCAGCCGGGGTACTGGGGACGCAGCCCAGCCGCTCCTATTTCAACAGTAACCCTAACTAAGACACCCTCTCGCCTCCCAGGTGCTTTAATGAAGTACACACCAGCACACCATTGTTGTGGGATCTGTGTCTACATGTGGAACACACATTTGGATTTGGACCCCACGTAGTTCTCTGTGGGCAACAGAAATGGCATTCCCTGAAGATCAATCCAAACACCCCAACCTTACCATCCATTCCAGCTATGGACATTGTTTTAAAGTTTTATTTATTTTTTTAGAGAAGGTCTCTGGGTCCCACTGAGGCCAGGTTGGCCTTGGACACCTCCTGCCTCCATTTTCCCAGTCATGTAACATGCCCGGCTCAATATTTGGCAATGTTGAGGCTCAATTCAGGGATTTCATATATACTAGGCAAGAATCTGCTGATGAGTTACAGTCCTGCTGTAGGAAATCCTTCAGCCAGTAGCCTTTAAGTTACCCACCCGCTTGGGCGTGGCTTCTTATACTATAAATGCCGAGGCTACCTTTTAGTGTCTTTCATAGGTAGGAGACAACCAAGACCCAGGCAGAGGCTAGGGCCTGTGCTGAAGGGTGAGACAGGTCTCTGGCTAATGAACGTTTTAGGAGGATGTCTGATTCGAGAAGCCATATCTGTTCTGTGTCTCATGGTGACCAGCTGTGTTTCACTGTGGCCTTATAGTAGACACACCCCACTTAATTCCCACAAGCCCCATCACAGTGTTGCTACTTCTGACTCATGAACCAGAACCCCAAGACCTAATTAAACAATTGTTCAACTAGTGCTGAAGCCAAATCCATGTTAAGGACTGTACTGTTTCTCACACTGGCCTGAGTCATAGGGATGACCCAGACCCTACTCTATAGAGAATCATGGGATGAACGGAGCAGTGGATCACACAAGAATGATTTCAAATCAGCTGCGTAGTCCGGCTGGCTGCTTCAAGAGGAAAGGAGTATTGAAGAGGTTATCACAGACAACGAGAAAGGTGGTATTTGGACTAGGTTTTGCAGATAGAGTCAGTTTGCCTAATAACGAAAGGGCCATTCCAGGCAGATGTATCCATGAGGAAAAGACATAAAAGTGAAAACTTCAGAAGGTTCAGGAACCATCAGAGCCAACCATGGGGAAATCCTGCGAGGGAGAGGCTAGCCAGTATCTACGCTCAGTGACGACCTCACTTTGTTACTGCTCTCTCTCTAAATGAGGGTAGACACATAGTCAATGCGTTCTCTGCATGTTCAGGGGGTTTATGCTAAAAATATGAGTTTATAAAATGTACACATTTAAACCAAACCACAAATCTGGTTACTTTGTTTTGGCTGTCTGCCTCCCTGCCTCCCCAAACCTAGAGTTTCCAAAAATGAAGTCTTCACTTCTTCTTTCAGGAACACATGTTGAAGCGTTTTCAGATGAAAGGACAGAATGTCTTGAGCTTTCTTTAAAATAATCCCGTCCGGTCTGGATGTGGAAGTGAGTCTGGCGTGGTCACAGACGGGGTCTGAACTGGAGCTGAGCAGGGGCGCAGGCATAGTATGGGGACTACTCTGTGTTCATGTGTGTCCTTGATCATTTCCATCACAAGTCATTTTATGTGTGTATGTGTGTGTTCATGTTTGCACACATGTGTGCACATGGAAAGCATATTCCTTAATCTCTCTCCACCTTATTTTTTGAGACAGGGTCTCTCATTGAATCTGGAACTCACAAATTTGGCCAGACTGGCTGGCCAGTGAGTATTAGGATCCTCCTGTCTCTGCATCCTCAACTCAAGCACTGTGTGTGCCGTCACGTTTAGCTTTTTTACGATGATGCTTGGAATCAGGTCCTTATGCATGTGTGGCGAGCATTGTACTGACTGAGCTATCGCTCCACTCTTTCAGGGTCTCTCTCACTCAGTGTGGACCCCCAGAGTCCCAGAATGAATATCATAGCTAAGTAGGAGTATAAATGATGGTGTGGGGGACCACAGGGCATGGAGCCAAACCAAAACAATTGACTCAGTGGCTCAGGCTGCAACCTGCAGGTGGTAGGCACCAGACAGAGCTGATACTGTTCAGTTTTCACTCAGGACATGGCACCCAGAATATCGATTAGCAGGAAGGTAGCAGTAATGGGTAGGAGTTAGGAAGGACGAGGAACAGATGAAGGATCCAGCTGGGGCCTGGGGGCTGAGTGTTGGCAGCTTGCTGTCTACTTCACGTTGTCTCCAGGTTGTGCTGAGGTTGTGTCCACGGCTTAGGATGGAGGCATGAAGCTCCTAGTGTATCTTTACATCATCACATCTCCAATATAAATAAATTTTAGAACAGGCAATTACCTACTGGACTTGAGGCTGTAGTCTTGTCCTCCTGGCTACCTCTGAGATAGGACAATTACAGGTTCAAGGCTTGGACTCTAGAAAATAGGTGATACTTTGTGATGATAGGTTCATGAGAATTGCCCACTGGCCAGACCAAGTGTGACATCTTGTCCTGCCTCTGAGCCCCTCCTCGTTCAGACAAGCTGCCTTATGGCAGCTGGCTCTCTATGAATAGAAAAACCCAGGGAAGCAGAGGCTTTCTCAACTGTCAGATGAATGAGCTAGCCCAGGTCGGACCCAGCCTAGAGCAGCCTCTCCATAACTGTCTACAGGCTGGAGGGAATGGAAGTGAGATCACACCGGTGTCTGAGGAGGAGGGGCGGGGGGCTCCGTTCTCCCCTAGGATAAAGCCATTTCCTCTTAGCTCCAAAGCTTCAGAGAGGCATGGCTTCTGAATTAAATTCCAAGTGGACCAGGGCTGGGCAGAAACAAACCATTAATATGTCAACCCTTTCAACTTAGGTCTCCATCTTTCTCTTGGCTCCTTAGTGTGGGGTTTCCTCATTTTAGATGGATGGTGTGATTCCCTCCATTAGGGAAAAAAACCTTCTAGATGCCTTTAAATCAGGCAAATGAGTATGGGCTCCCTGTTTCATTTTGAAGATGTGGAGCATGCCAAAAGGTTTCTAGACTGAATATTCAGTGACTGCATAATGGACCAAGGGATAATGGCCAAAGCCCCTAAATCACTCACCAGACAGGACAATCTCAACCACTGGGACTTGGAGACCCCTGGCAGCACTGTGAGTGGAATCCCCAACACATGAAAAATGACTGGGAGTGGGAGATCTCAGCAAGAAAGTAGGCTCACACTCAAGGAACTGATGGCTCTGAATGGACCAAAATCCTTTAGCTCACCTATCTGAGTGCACTCAAGATATCTCTATCTAAAAGGAGCTAAAAGTATACAATGGAAAAAAGAGAGCATCTTCAACAAATTGTGCTGGCAAAACTGGATGTCAATCTGTAGAAGAATGAAAATAGACCCATATCTATCACCATGCACAAAACTCAAGACCAAGTAGATTAAAGACCTCAATATCAATCCAAACACACTGAACCTGATTGAAGAGAAAGTGGGAAGTACTCTACAACACGTGGGCACAGGAGACCACTTCCTACGTATAACCCCAGCAGCACAGACACTAAGGGCCTCAATGAATAAATGGGACCTCCTGAGACTGAGAAGCTTCTGTAAAGCAAAGGACACTGTTGCTAAGACAGAAAGGCAACCCACTGACTGGGAGAAGATCTTCACCAACCCCGCAACTGACAAAGGTCTGATCTCCAAAATATATAAAGAACTCAAGAAACTAGACCGTAAAAGGCTAATCAACCCAATTATAAAATGGGGCACTGAGTTGAACAGAGATCTCTCAACAGAAGAAGTTCAAATGGCCAAAAGACACTTAAGGTCATGCTCAACATCCTTAGCGATCAGGGAAATGCAAATCAAGACAACTTTAAGATACCATCTTACACCTGTCAGAATGGCGAAAATCAAAAACACCAATGATAGCCTATGCTGGAGAGGTTGTGGAGAAAGGGGTACACTCATCCATTGCTGGTGGGAATGCAAACTTGTGCAACCACTCTGGAAAGCAGTGTGGAGGTTTCTCAGGAAATTCGGGATCAACCTACCCATGGACCCAGCAATACCAATCTTGGGAATATACCCAAGAGAGGCCTTATCACACAACAAAAGTATATGCTCTACTATGTTTATAGCAGCATTGTTTGTAATAGCCAGAACCTGGAAACAACCTAGATGCCCTTCAATTGAAGAATGGATGAAGAAAGTATGGAATATATACATATTAGAGTACTACTCAGCAGTAAAAAACAAGGAATTCTTGAAGTTTGCAGGCAAATGGATGGAAATAGAAAACACCATCCTGAGTGAGGTAAGCCAGACCCAAAAAGAGGAACATGGGATGTACTCACTCATATTTGGTTTCTAGCCATAAATAAAGGACATTGAGCCTATAATTCGGGTTCTTAGAGAAGCTAAATAAGAAGGAGAACCCAAAGAAAATCATATAGGCATCCTCCTGAATATTAACCTTCATCAGGCGATGAAAGGAGACAGAGACAGAGACCCACATTGGAGCACCGGACTGAAATCTCAAGGTCCAAATCAGGAGCAGAAGGAGAGAGAGCACAAGCAAGGAACTCAGGACCGCGAGGGGTGCACCCATACACTGAGACAATGGGGATGTTCTATCAGGAACTCACCAAGGCCAGCTGGCCTGGGTCTGAAAAAGCCTGGGTCAAAACCGGTCTCGCTGAACATAGCGGACAAGGAGGACTACTGAGACCTCAAGAACAATGGCAACGGGTTTTTGATTCTACTGGACCTATTGGTTTCGTGGGAGCCTAGGCAGTTTCGTGGATGCTCACCTTACTAGACCTGGATGGAGGTGGGTGGTCCTTGGACTTCCCACAGGGCAGAGAACCCTGATTGCTTTTTGGGCTGACGAGGGAGGGGGACTTGATTGGGGGAGGGGGAGGGAAAGGGGAGGCGGCGGTGGGGAAGAGACAGAAATCTTTAATAAATAAATAAATAAAAATTAAAAAAAAGATATCTCTATCTAATCTAGGGACAGAGGAAACTGAGGCCCCATCTGTAAAGTCTTGAGGGGGTGTGGATTCAATATTAGCACTTCCTTTTTGAAATTTAGTGTACCCACTGGTAAAACAGGTCTGCATTGGAAAGCTGCAAAAACATGGTGTTGGGGGATGGCCTGTGATGGCCTGAGAATCGGCAGGTGGGCTGTGTTTCCTCACTCACATCTTGTTTATCATTTCAGATATTCCTGTTTTTGATAACCTCTCTCTGCAGGACCATTCTCAGGAATGCCTGGGGTCTAGAGCTCTCTTTCTCTCTTGCTATCTCTGTCAGTCTCCTTCTCCCCATTTGCATGTAAGGGTGTGTGCATATATGTCAGTGCATGAACTTGTAGAAGTCAGAAGTCAACCTCGAATGTCATTTCTCATTATCTGTCTGCCTTGTTTTTGGAGACAGTCTCTCCTTGACCTGGAGCTCCCTAGTTAGGATAAGCAGACTGGTCAGCAAGCCCCAGTTAGCTGCCTGTCTCTGCCTCTACAGTGCTAGGATTGCAAACCCTTAAAATGTGGATTCTGGGGTTTGAACTCAGGACCTGTTGTTGCATGGTGAGCATTTTCATGGCTGAGTTATCGCTAGCCTTAGATCTTTGCTGTTCAATGTGCAGTTGTAGAATCTGTAGATCATCAATCACACGTCTCATTTACACTCCAGATTGAGGGCTCAGGTCCTACATTTTAACAGGATGCTCAGCTGATACAGGTGCAGGTTTGATATTACTGGTCTACCTAACTATGTTGGTAGCTAAATCTTGTTACTTCTGAAATTGACCCATTTATAAAAGGAAAGGGATTAATCTATTGACTCAAAGAATTAAATTCCTATAAAGATCAAAGCCTGTTAACCCCAAGGGAAGGCTTATTTCCGAACTTTGTTTTTCAACCTTGCACTTCCATTTTCTTATTTAAAAACTGTTCTCTGCCTTTTCTTAAATCTTTTTAACAATAACTATGAAAGCACCATGCATGGGGATAAAGAATTTGAACTGGAAAGAGTGCCACGATCACAGTCTTGGGCCTCAGTTTTCTTCTCTAAGGAGATTATTGTGCAGACCGAAGCATGAGTTCCTTCTCATGCCTGACCTTGGGTAGGAAAGGGTCACTTGCCATCAGATTGGGCAGGGGACAGCTCTCAGCAGCTCTGTCTAACTAGAGGCCCAACAGTGCTGGAGTAACTTCTGTCTTTCTTCTCCAGCAGGCTGAGAGTTAGCCTCAGGACATCTCTTTGTGTTTCCGGCTCACACTCATCCTGTGCACAGTTTAGGGTATACTCACTCATCACACCCAGTGACTCGTTAAGATCTCTACTCTGATAGCCAACTTAAGAGAATAAATCCGAGACCCAGAAATATTGAGAAACTCGTGTTTGGCCTAGCTAAGAGGCAGCAGAACAAAGATCCCAACTAAAGCCCTCACGAAGGTTCTAAGGCACCAGGACCTTGCAGGTGGAGTTGAGGGTGGTAATATTGGCTCCCAACCACCTGCTTGCTTCAGGCATTTCACTGATATCCCTAACAGAAAGCCTGGATCAAACCCTGCATGCACAGGGCTGGGATGGGGACAAACCCCATAAAAGGCCCTGTTTGCTCACAGTCTGCACAGCTGGGCTGGATTAGTCCAGCTATGTCAATAGCTTTGGAAAACCAGCAGGCAGGAAAAGCCCACTTTGTCCTGAAGAGTGCTCCCACACAGACTTATCTGGGTCCCCTACCCTGTCTTCCCAATGCCAATGTCTCGAATTTGTGGCTTCAGTAGAAAAAAAAATCATCACTTAGCAGAAATCTTTCTCAGTTCTCTATCTGTGTAAAGACCCAACTGGGAAGGGTGTGGGGCTGGGTTTCCTCTTTCTCCTCTCATTCTCATTTTAGGGAGACCCACCTCTCCTAGCTGGGAGAATCAGATGAGAAGAAACAGCAAGGCTCTGACCACTGATGGCTGCTTGTTCTGGGCTGCTGGGGGCTGTGTTCAGAGTACCCCCTGTATGAGAAGAGGTCTAGCTCAGGCAGGGTGGCTCCTTGGCTTCTGCTTCACTTCCTTTGCCATTCTTCTTCTCTTTCTGTTTTTTAGAAGCGAGTGCAGGGCCTCATGGGTGCTGAGCAAGTACACTGCCACTATCTGAGGTCTTGCTAAGTTACACAGGCTGGCCTTGAACTTTCAACCCTGCCTCAACTCCAGAGTAGCTGGGATGAAGGCCTTCACTACTCTGACAGTCTCTTTCTTAAAGTGAGCTGGGGTGTTCTTGTGGAGGATTTAAAGCATTGAAAACTTCTTATTTTTGCTCTGTTTTATATACAAGAGGAAACAGAACCATGGTCACAGCTGTGAGAAAGTTCAGCTTAGAGCATAGCAGAAAATCCCTGCTCATATGTTTTGTTCATCACTGACTGATTTTACAGCTAAGTGCCAGGGATCCAGGGGCTGTGAAGGAGACTGTCTTTCATGAGTGCCCTTCCCCAGAGCGGGACCTCTCTTCCACCCTTCACTTTGGCCATGGGGCAATCGGTAAAGGCAGGGCTGGGCTGGGTACTTGGCGGGAGAAAGGTGAATGGAACCACAAGCAGAAGCCTGCCAAAGAGCAAATGCAAACATGCCCCCTCCAGCACACAGTGGCAGTCCGTCTAGAGATATGTCCCCCAAAGCTGGGCATTTGAGTACTTAAAAATCAGTTGGTGGCATTGTTTGGAGAGGTTCAGGTGATGCAGCCTTGTTGGAGGAAGTATGTCACCAGGGCCAGGCTTTGAGACGAAAAACTTCTCCCCACTTCGTCTCTCTTCCCTTCATGCTCATGGTTGATATGTAAACTCCCAGCTTCCAGCCCCTTCTCCTGCCACCATGCCTTCCAGTTGATGACATGCTCGCTCTCCAACTTATCTTCCTGGAACCAGAAGTCAAACAAACCCTTCCATAAGTTGCCTTGGTCGTGGTGTTTCATCACAACAACAGAACGGTAGCCAATACAAAGACCCTGTTGTTACCCCACTGCTCTGGTTTGATTTCTGCTGTGATTAAACACTGACCAAAAACAACTTGGGGTGGAAAGGGTTTGTTTAGTTACATGGTCCAGTTACAGTTCGTCCTTGAGGGATGTCAGGGCAGAAACTCAAGTAGCAGCCATGGAGCAATGTGCTTACTGGTTTGCTTATCGTAATTTGTTCACTTTCTCTCCCTCCGTCCCTCCCTTCCTCCGTCCCTCTGTTCCTTCCTTCCTTCCTTCCTCTTTTTCTTTCTTTTTTCCATTTTTTTATTGAAAACATTTTAAAATTTAAATGTTTTGATCCTGTTCTTCCCTTTCCACAGGTCAATGCAGATCCTGTCCCCCTCCTTACCTACCCAACTCTAAATTCTTTCTTAAAATAAACAAACAAACAATCTCAATAAAACAAGCCCCTCAAAACCAAGGAAACAAAAATTGTAACCAAACAAAAGCACATAATAACATGGAGTCCATTATATGTCGGCCATACACTACTCCTGAACATGAGGTGACCCTGGAGTGGCTGATGTACCCAGTGCCACTCCACTGGAGAAAACCCATTGTCCCCCTCCCAGCAGGTAATAAATGGCAGTTCAGTTGTTAACCTTTACCCTAGTGGCTAGGTTTTCATTTATCCATCTATTAAAAATATAACAAAATAAGATAAAGCAAGAGCTATCACATAGTAATTGGAGAGGATAAAGCAACAGTAAGAAAAGAGCCCATGAGAAGGTACAAGAATCCACTCATTTGCATAACTTGGGAACCTCATAACAGTACTCAACTGGAAGCCATAATGTATACAAAGAGTCCAGACCTATGGAGCCCTGTGAAAGCGGCTCCAGTCTCTGTGAGTTCATATGAGCTTTGCTCATTTTGAATTAGAGGGCCTTGTTTCCTCAGCATCCTCCATCCCCTCTAGTTCTTATGCTCTCCCTGCCTCTTCTTCCACATGGTTCCCTGAGCCCTGAGGGGAGGGATCTGTTGAGACATCCCATTTAGACTTGTGTGTACCAAGGTCTCTCACTCTCTGTGCAATGTCTCTTGTGGGTCTCTATGTTTGTTCTCACCTGTTGCAGGAGGAAGCTTCTCTGATAATTCAGCCTGCTTTCTTATACAACCCAAGGCCACCCGCCAAGGGGTGTTACTGCCCACAGTGGTCTGGACCTGCGACATCAGTCATTAATCAAGAAAATGACCTCACAGACTTGCTCACAGGACCATCTGCTGGAGGCAACTCCTCAACTGAGGGTCTCTCTCTTCACGTGACTCTGGTTTATGTCAAGCTACTCAGCCTACTCACTCAGCCTGGCTACCAGGCAGGTGCAGGTGAGAAAGCAGGGTTCATGTGTGCTACAGCCCCACTCATTGTTCCAGTTCACATTGATTGATCTCTCAGCTCCGTGTCCGGGATACATCAGTGAACTGGCTCTGCCTTCATGGAATTTAGTCAAAAGACTCTGTGACATCCTTACACAGAGGGAGATACAGGGAGGCCACATGTGCAGAGCAGGGTGGGGGGACAGGGAAGGAGGTCCACCAGTCCTCAAGGGTTTCCCTCGACTCCCTGGGAAGATTCTGCTCAAAGTAATCGTTTATGTCTTAGCATGAGTCTTCAAGGACACTGCAGCCTTCTAGATCCTTATAACTGCTATTTCTGTGAATGAAAGCTGCCCCCCTTCTCTGAAGCTGCCCTTGCCATAAACAAGGCCAACCTCTTCCAAGACTGATGGTTGTATTTCTCAAGTACAGGGACCGTGACATCATCGTTCCCTCCCCAGCTTGGGGATTTGATGGTCAGTGTGAAGTCAAGGCTTGGAAAGGTGCCTGTTCGTTGCAAACGACTAGGGGGAGGCCTGGGGTGGGTGTACTGGAGTGGAGCAAGCTGCTCTCTCTCTCTCTCTCTCTCTCTCTCTCTCTCTCTCTCTCTCT
>NW_026067932.1:11559762-11620863 GCF_014885135.2 Alexandromys fortis
TCTCTCTCTCTCTCTCTCTCTCTCTCTCTCTCTCTCTCTCTCTCTCTCTGCCCCCAAAAGCTGGGAGGGAGGCTTTCTCTCTAACTGTTACCCATACCTGGCAGTGCACAGAAAGGACACAGAACAGATATTCGGGAAATGTGTGGAAATGATTGAGATGCTGACGTCTATCTCTATCTGACCTGGGGAAATGATAAGGGAGGATACCTGGTTGGTAGGTATGAACTTCCAGGCAAACGTGCTGTTATGGTGTGTGAATGCAGTTTGTCCTACCCAATGCCACGCTGAAATGTGGTTGTCACTGTGGCTGTGCTGGGAGTTTCTGAGAGGAGATTAAGATTTTAGGGGATTAAAGTATTTCTCTTGGGACTAGGTTAGTAACTGAGAGAGCCACCATTAGCACCACCTCTTTAGCCCTCTGGCCACACTCCCCTGGCCCACCTGCTTTCCAAGAAAGGGCAGGTGAGCACCAGACCCTTGCCTGGACTTCCCAGTTGCTATTGTTTAATGCAAGATGTCCCCCATAGGCGCATATGTTTGAACAGCAGTGGAGCAACATTTTAAGATGGTGGAACTGTGAGAAGGTGGGGCCTCACTAGAGGACGTGGATCTCTGGGGAGGGAGCGGGCCTTATAGATTACACCCTCTCCTTGATTCCAGCCGAGGCCTGTCTGTGTTGTAGCCTGATGCTACCAACTTCTTCTGTCATGGCAGAAGCCACCATGTCTTCCCCACTGTGATGGATCATATCCCCTGGACTGTGAGTTAAAATCAATTCTTCTCCCGTAACTTGCTTCTATCAGATATTTTGTAACAACAACGAGTTAAGGAACTAATAGACCAGCCTCTGGATTAACCTGTTTACTTTGTAAATCACCAGGTTTAACCTGTTTACTTTGTAAATCACCTGGTTTAACCTGTTTACTTTGTAAAATCACCCAGTCTCAGCCAGCCTATTATGGCAACAGAAAAAGAAGGTGCACTTTCTCATTTACCTAGTTGGAGGAAGCCCTCAAAGGATACATCTGTGCCTCATGGAGGCTTCCCATTCCCATGGAAGGTGCGTCACCGACTCCTGGTTTGGGGCGCAGTGAGCGCGGCAGCTGCTCCTTGTTTCCGTCCACTGGGGCGTATTATATAAATGGGTGGTGGCAGCCAGTGGGCTGGTGGTTTCCTGCTACAGCAGCCGGGCTGGGTATCCAAGCTGCCAGCGTTCAAGTTCATCGCGGCCTTCCGAACATTTGGGAACACAGGAAGTGCTGCAATTTTTAAACTCTCTTTGTTTGCAAGAAGGGTCTGGAGCCCATTGGGAGGATGGAAAACAAAACCAGGAAAGCAGATGACCTGCTTTGCAGAGGCAGCGTGTACGTTCCCTTATGGCTTCTGTGAGCCCTACTGCACCCTTGCTCCTATACACGCCTGTACATCTACATGCCATACATGTCACAGGTAAAATACATCATCTCCTCCTTTTACCGTCCTTCAATAAGAGGGATACAGATTATATCTGATACAGAAAGACACAGAAGCATCACTGATGACAGAGGGACACCCAGACACACAGACAGGCAAATGCAAACACACATAGACGTGTGGAGCTAGCCATGTGCAGACAACCAGACATGCACCACCACACAATGACACACAGACAGACACAGAGACATGCTTAGACTGACATTCATTCTCGTGGAAAGAGTTACACACACACACACACACACACACACACACACACACACACACACACCACATTTTCCAAGGAGTCAGGCAGCTTGCCTTGTCCTTGTTTTAGCCCTCAGGGGAGAGTAAAGAGGCAAGATAAAGTTTCCACCACGTTCCATGGTAGACGAAGCAAGGAAGTTTAAGACTTTCCTTTCTCCCCTCTATAGTGTTTATGTGTCTACCAGGTTCCATTCAATGTCTGCCCTTATTTAATTTACCAGCTGGAATTACTTTATGAGGCAAACAGCTTATGGTGAAACAGTGAGGGGAGGCCGGGTATAGTGGTGCACGCTTGTAACTCTAGTACTCAGGACGCTGCTGCAGGATTGACAGTTCCAGGCTGGCCTCAGCTACACGACAAGGCCCTGTCTCAAACAAACAGACAGACAGACCATCAAATATAAAAAAGGCCCAGAGGATATTTCTACCTAGAAAGGACATTTATCCCCTAAACAAACACAAAACATAAAACATCCCCGAAATGTCCATCTTTAGCTCTAAGCTCAGACTGATTGTCTACTTCTGGTTGCTGGGAACATCTCTCTCTTTTAATGTGTTCTCAATTTTCTAAGTTCAGTGAGGTGTGGCATCTTTCTCTTTTCGGAAAGAGAAGCTTAGGTCCTCCAGGTGAGCTGAAGGCTCTTAGGAGAGGGACAAAAACCTAGAAATCTATTCCCAGTTAGCAGGAATCGCTTTCTTTGCTGTGCTCGAGCCTCGAATTCTCCAGGCAACAGAGGAAGGAGAAGGAGCTGGGAACCCAGGCAGAGGAAGGCAGAGCCCACACATTGCAAAGGGCCCTGTATGTTCCTTCTCCCCCCCCCCCCAAGACAGGGTTTCTCTGTAGTTTTGGAGCCTGTCCTGGAATGCTTTCGTAGGCCCTGTATGTTCTTAAATCTGCAGTGAGGGGACCCAGACAGAGGACGGCCAATTCCATCGCAAACTGCCCTGTATGCCCTTAAATCTGCAGTGATGTCATGCATTCAGGAATCACACAGAGTTTGGATGTAGAATGGGGGCGAGTGACGTAGGAACTGTTGTCCTGGAAGCCAGGATGAAGCCCTCCCCCTCCACTGGGAATTTTCTAAGACCTGAGGAGATTGTGAAATGAACAAAGGTCTCAGCAACCACATCTAGATCTCAGGCAGGGGAGGAAGGAAGCCTGGCTGTCACTGGGCCACGTATGGGAATGAGTTCGCAAGCCCCACAGTGCTTGAGCAGCAGACTCTTCCCAACTCTGTAATATATCACAAGACTCATCAGAGAGTCTGTGCCAAACCACTGGATATGACATTAGAAGAGGCTCAAAACTGTGAACAACCCTGGGACCACCAGCTCAGGTCCTGTTTGAGTGGGTAGCACTGTGTGATGAGAGGATGCTGGTGGGCCGAGTGTATTTTCTGGACCAAGGAGCAGCCCGCCCTTCACTGCCTTTCCTGTCACCTCTGGAATGCTTTAGAGAATTTATAAACTTGTTTCTTTATATTTTTTTCCCCAGAGTTGCTCAGTGGAAATCTCTTTTCAATCTTCCTTTTTATTCAGTTTCTAGTCAGAAGAATCTCTCTGCATATGCTCCATCCAGACTTCTTTGTACTGAGGGTGCCACTGGCTAAGAGTGGCCACCGGGGGTGAGGAAGGCGCATGCTCTGGAAGGACCAGAGCGGCTGGCTCAGAGTCAGGACCAAAGTCAGGAGGCTGAACACCTAGTCTGAAGAATACATGGAAATGAAATATAAAATGTAAGAGGACACCCCCAAACTCGCTAATGTACACCAGTACGTCTCTCTCTTTCCCCGTTCACCCCCCCTCCCTTCCCTTCCTTTCTGGCAGAATGTCATATCACCCACACTGGGCTCAAACTCCCCATGTATCCAAGGATGACTTTGAACTTCTAACCCGCCCCTTCCAAATGCTGAGAGTGAAGGCATGTGCCACCACACCTGACCAAATACATGTTTCTATGTCAACATCATATTTTTAAAGGTGGAAATCGGTGCAAATTAATCCATGGTGGACCAAACAGCAATCTTTTTTGAGTGACAGAATTGGATGCTTCTGTAATGCTGTCCCAACTCCTCGACTCCTCAAAGTATTTTTCAGATTTGGATCTCAACTCTACTTCTCAGTAAGGTGTGTTTTCCTCTATTAGGAAGGTGCTGTATAGGTTTCATACAGCAACATGCACATAGCTAGAACGTACAGACTGCTGAGTGCTTCCCTACACTCACAGCCTCCTACAGAAGAGGGGGCTCCCAAAAGAGCCAGGACAAATAGATCCGATCTTCACCTCGACAGCATCGAGCAGTCGCTGAAGAAATCTAAGCAAGACAGGTATTTCCACCAGAGCAGAAAGATCCCTTATAGGAACATCCCCCCCTTCCCCTGCTTAGAAACTTAGTGGATGTTCACTGTTGCCAAGGTGAAGATCAAACCTCTTTGTTATGCCTAGTGGGAGTCCCTACTCTTCCACAGGAAACCATATACAGGTGTGCTGGGCCTAAAGGCTCAACCTGTCTAGTCTGTACAGTCCAGTGTCTCTTTGGGCTGACCTTGGCTTTGGATTTGACGACCCCCCTCGGCTTCCCCCAATCCATTGCTAACCCAGTCATAGGGCATTGTCAAATGCCTTCAGAGCCCAGAGCATCAACTATCCCCACAACCCACACCCCAGCAAGGAAAAGAGAATAATAATTCAACACAGTAAACAAACTGCACAGGTTTTAATGCACTGTCTAGGACTCTGGGCTTTGGAGGGTGGACAAGCCTGGGAGAACTGAATCTTCCCTGGGGTTGCTGTAGTTCATTTGCCTTTTCTTGAACAGTTACTATGTGTAGGGCACTATTATACCCAGTATCCCTTTTAATCCCCCTGACATCCTGTGAGGTGAGTACTGTTAGGATGTTCGTTTCACAGATGAAGAACTGAGGACCAGGAAAATGATGGATTTGCCCCAAACTATATAACAAGTGGCAGGCAGTTCAGTACTGAACCCAGGGCAATCAGGTTCATTCCTTCCAGTGTAGAGCTTTATTTGTGTAAGCCAGAGTGCTTCCTTTTTTTAATGTCACCAAAGGCAGGGTATGAATATGAGGTGAGGAATGTGCTTTGTGCGCTTTGATTTATTCCCTAGGAAAACAAGTCAGATATCTAAAGGTCATGTTTCTGCCACCCCTTCTACTGACTTGCCAGGCAGGAAGATGCTGGAGCCAGCAGATATAGAGAAGCTGCCCTGGGAAGATAAGAGTGTTGGGGCTGTTCTTGGACCAGTGGCTTTGTTGTATAATCCAGGAATACAGAAGGAGGGTGAGTGCCTGCCCCATATCACCAGACGCTGCATGTCCCAGCAGGACTGCCATAATCAAGACACGGTGTGAGTGTGCCGTGTTTGATAAGTCCCAGGTTAACAGGAAGCCGTTGTGTGATAATGGCTGAAACACCTCCCCTTGGGGACCTTCGTTTTTTCATCCTTGAACTAGTCATGATGGGGCAGATGAATTCTGGAGTTCCTTCCTGCTACAAGCGAGATGACCAGGATTCTGTTGTTCTTTGTTCCAGGGTTTGGAGCAGGAAGAGCTTGGCTTAGCTGGAGCAGAAGCCCTTGGCAAACACCTTCCTCAATTGGTACCCTTTTATTTATTTCTCAGTATAACTCAGGGGTTGATTGCATTACTGGTAGAGAAATGAACCCCAATCAAGGGAAATGACCATCCTTGTGTGTTTTCTTAATTTCATTTTCTACTGATGGATTGATGTAATGCATACAGTGTTTTCAAGGCTCGAGGAGACCGCTGCAAATAGATTTGGCTCCTACTTCTATCAGCTCGTCAGGGGTTACAGGCAATGCCTTAAAGCTTATCATCTGGCCAGATCCCAACACCTTCTATAATGGTTCGGAGTTTTCCTTATAAAGTTACAGCGTTTGAGTTCCAACCCAGCTTGTTCTCAGAACGTTGTATAACTTCAGGTGAATCTCCACCCTGTATTTGCTCTTCTGGACAATGAGAGACATCATAGTGTCTCTCACACAAGACTGCTGTAGGGATGATTTTACTTGACTTCCTCTACACTCTGAGTGCTGGACCCAAACCAGAAGAGAAGCATCCGCCGAGGCTTTCGTGAAGTACTGGATGCTCATTTCTGTTCTAACCCCATGATTCCATCAGTTTGGTATCATTTTCTAATTCTGGAGTGACTTGTCCCAGGCCAAATAGTAGGAGGCAGGTCACTCAGCTGCTGCTGAGGGATTTAGCAAGCCAAGGCCAGGCTATTTTCCACTCTTCACGGCTAATTTCTACTGCTCCCTTAGGACCTCCTCTGGCATCACACCTCCTCCCAGCAAACACTTCCTGGGTTCCCCCACACTGGGCTTCTATTTGTTGTAGTTTGAATGTAGTTTTGAATATGTAGTTTGAAGACTCCTGTCTTTGAATACTTGGTCCCCAGATGGTGGCACTGTTTGGGAAGGAACCTTTAGGAAGTAGAGCCTTATTAGAGAAAGTGGATCACTGTGTGTGGGCCTTGAGGCTTTAGAGCCTGACTCCATCTCTGTGAAGGCTGAAAAATGCAGGCCCATTTCCACCTTCTCTGACGATCAGAGAGTTTGGAGATTGACAAGCATAGTTGTGACATCCCAACTCAGGATGCTATTGCTTGGTTCTTTTGAAATTAATTACTATAACCCCATGCCATCCTGCCAGGTGGTCAGGATATGCCAATGTACTTCTGTTCCTTCTTTTGTAACTGTGAGGTCACCTGGAGAGGGGCAATCTTCAGCATAGGTGACCTGGAGCACCTTCGTTACCTAGACAACAGAATGCTAATGATTTGATGTCTCAGGGTGATAAAGTGATTGGCTGTGTGAGTTATCCTTTGTATTGTGTTAATAAAGTCCTTTGTTTCCCCCTCCCTTGTTTACATTGGGTATAAAAGCTGTGGAAAAATAATTGCAGGAGGATTTCAGGATTTTAGTATTTCAGTCACTGGAATGCCCTCTTGATACATTCTATGGTTTCTGTCTTATTATTTTTACGCATCTTCATATTCTTTACTTATATTTCTTCAATTCCCATGCCCCTCTCCTGGTAAGAAGTATTGTTGTCTGTCGAGGCCGGGCCTCTACACGTCTCCTGTTATTCTCTGCTTTCTGAGTACAGATACAATGTGACGAGCGAGCCTTCTGCTCTCTCTACCATGTTTTTCCTGCCTGCTGCAGGTCTTCCCCACCTTGGTGGACTGTGTCCCTGTGGAACTGCGAGCCACAATAAACTGTTTCCCCTTTAAGTTACTCTTGCCATGATATTTTATCACGGCAACAGAAAAGCAATGGATACACTATTGAGTTATTTTTGCCCACCTCTATCTACTCTCCACTCTGAGTAGAGATGGTGCCTGTAAAGGAACAGTCATGATGTTTCCTACTCCTTATTGTTATCTGTCTATCTATCATCTATCTATCTATCTATCTATCTATCTATCTATCATCTATCTATCTATCTATCTATCTATCTATCTATCTATCATCTATCTTTCTATCTACCTACCTATCTATATCACCTACCATCTTTATAAATCTTTCAATCATTCAACTATCTATCATCTGTCTATCTTCTATCTATCATCTATCTATCTATCTATCTATCTATCTATCTATCATCTATCTATATTTATCTATCTAGTCACCTACCATCTTCATAAATCTTTCAATCACTCAAATATATATCATCTGTCTATCATCAGTCATTTATCGATCATTTAGCTCATCTCCATCCATCCATCCATTCATCTATCCATCCTGTTTATTGTCCATCATCACAATCTGGTATCTCCATCATATATTTGGAGGCCTATTACATGGCAGATGAGAGAAATGAATCAGAATTCCCAGAGCCCAGGATAGAGGAAGCTATTTATTCATAGTGGACATGGGTCAATCACCGCCTTCGCTTTCTCATCCCAAATCAGAACATGTCCACATGACAAATATTTGAAATAGGGACGCCCTGGAATATTGAAGCAAATATTTGAGAGTTACTTTAAAAATCCCTAGTGCAATCCTGGCTTTGGTGGCTATTGGATTTCCTGGAATCCAGCTCAGGAGCTTGGCTGGGGTGCTGAGAGGACACAGCAGTCTGCATGTTTATATGTTTCAAGTGCCAGGCCTGTAGCCTGCCCTGTTGCCATTTCAGGGATGCCCATTTGTCTCCGCTGACTCCTGGGGATGCCTTTCCCTTTTTAATGTTCATAGGGTAACCTTCCCTCTTTGGTTGGGAGATGTCAGAATGTGTGGCTTAGTACTGCACTGAAAGCAATGCTTTTTTAGTGTGACTTAAGGACCTGCCCCTTCCCACTTGACCTTGGGCCACCTCTTGCATCTCACCCTTTCCAGTCCTTCCTTTCTATGATCTGGGTGTTGTAGGACCACAGACACCACGGGCTCACCTCTAAACAAGCAGCTTCTTCTTGCCTTTCTACCCTTGTGCCCATGGGTCCTCCGCCTGAAATGCTGTCTCCCAGTCTATTGAGGGCGCATCTCCTCCAGGAAGCCTTCCTTGGGATGCCCAGGCTCTCTAACCACATCCTTACAGCATTTATTCTAGATCTCGACATAAGAGGAGGAGCTCTGTCCTGCCTCAACGTGGTGTGCCAAGCTTTGTGCAAGCCCATGGGAGGCCTGTTCTTTTCTGAATGGAGATGAAGGAGGAGTGGATAGGGAGTGGTTAGAGGGGCAAGGGGTGGTGACAGGAGGAGAGGAGGGAGGGGAAACTGGTTGGTATGTAAAATAAATGAAAAATTATTTAAATAAAATTTTAAAGGGGGGTGGGGGAAGAAACCACAGAAGGGTATAGCGGAGTGGGAGAGGGTCCCCCAGTCTTCATAAACACTTTAGTATTTTTCAGGATGCTTGATTTTGGCTTTGGGTTAGAAAACAGTCTTGGATGGGGTGCTGGACAAGCACTGGGTTCCAGTCAGATGGCTCTGGTTTACCCCTTACTTCCATCTGGGGCTGCCTCACCCCTCTCTCTGCAGCAGCAGTAGCCACGACAGTTCTGTGGGCTGATTACTGAGGACTGCACGTGGTCAGGAGGCACCAAACACAGCAGAAATCACTGGATAACCTGTGTCTCACTGTTGGTAATGCTGCTGGAACTACAGGCAGAGAGGCAGCCCACCTGCCCTTCAGAATCTCCAAGGAACTGAATGTCTATGGACTTCCCTGGGTCTCTTCCTAGGGTCTGATTTGGAGGGTCTAAAGGCCCAGTAATCTGCATTTTATTCAATTGCCCTTGACTGGAAGTTTGGCCCATAACTATCTCCTCAAAAACATGAAAATGCAATGTCTACATAGAACTTGTTCATGAATATTCACAAAGGCATTTTTCATATTAGTCAAAATATGGGGCCTGCCTAAATGTTCATTCAAAATGAATAGTCAAAAATACAGCTACCCATACAAGGGGTTTAAAAATGGTTGCCTGTTTCCGTGAACACACTAAACACAATTGATTACACTGCACAGTTTAAATGAGGGGTGTGAATTATATCTTAAACCTCCTACAGAGAGCCTAAATGACTGCCCTCACACTCGGTGAAGAGACCCCATTATTGGAGCCTGTTTTCAAGAATGCAGATTTTCCTTCCTGTTCTCTAAGGATAAGGGCTCCCACTTCCAGAGCATGCCCGCCAGAAATTCTCACGGTGTTGCTGGATAAGAACCCTCTCCATTTTCCAGAAGGGTTTTTATGAACACAAAACTGTGAAGGGATGTAACCAGGCAGGGTCCCATCCCAAGCCTTCTTGACTAGATTCCTTATGGAACAATACTGAGGATGTGTTTCAGTATATAAATATTTCTTAAAACACTTAAAACGGTATTTTTATGTTGATCCAAAACATGCAAGATGAAATGTGTGCAAATCACAATTATGCAGGTTAGTTTAAGCTGGGCGTGGGGCTCATCTGAAATCCTAACATAGGGATGTTGAGGCTGGAGGATCACGAGTTCAAGGGCAGCCTGGACTGCCACAGGAAAATCACATCTCAAAACAAAAAAACTCAAACCAAAGAAGAAAAAGAAAAAAAGAATGAATGGTCCATGGGGATACCTTCTGTGCAAGAACAAGGACCCAAGTTCAAATCCCCAGGAGCAGATATAAAAATTCAAGCACAGTAGCACGCATCTGCAACCTCAGTGTTTGGGACAAGAAGTGGAGGGGCAATGGAGAGATGAGTGTCCCTGCAGCACATTGGTCTGCTGACCTAGCTCATTCGGTGAGCTCTGGGTTCAGAGAGAGGCTCTGTGTTCAAAAGTAAGAGAGCAATCAGAAATTATCTGACACTGACCTCTGACTTCTACACACATGTGCACACACCCACATTAATAGGGACCTATAAAGCACACACACACACACACACACACACACACACACACACACACACTCACACACACACCCTGGCAAGATGATCCTAAGTAAAAGTCATGGAGAAATCTTTCTTGAGGGATGAGAAGAACAGAGAAGAGTTTAGGTAACTGGTCCTCATCCTTGCTTTCTTGCTGCCGGCACATCTTGGCCCCACAGTGGATTCATTGCAATCTTCTGCTCGGGGTCCATAGATCCTTGAGACCATGGATGGAGGAATGGGTGGCCATAATGGGAGTGGGGAGTATGGACAGGTGTATGGGTGGGCAGATCAGGCAAGAAAACCAAATAACAGAGAATAGATGAAGGAGAGAATGGAAAGACATCAGGAAAAACAGAAACAAAAACAGATAAATAGCTCAGAATCCAAGATCCTAAACTTACTACATTTTACTATCAGTGTGACTGTGACCTTGCGTTTAGCTTCCTTCTTTGCAGAATGGGAGTACCCACACTTTTCCTGCCACACTGCCAGGGCCACAAGACAATGCTCTCAGAGAGGACAGGTGGCAGGAGGGACATTAAAGGAAAGAGAGAGAAAATAGAAGCCATTTTACAAAACATACTGAGTATCTACTGAATTCCAGGAACTTCAGGTAGGGACCAAGAGATAGAGTTTACCTTGGGTCTCCATGTCTTAAGGAGTCTCCAGTTCAGTGGGAGGGGTCAAGCCATACAAGCAACAGTCTAAGCACAAGGTCATGCATGTAGGACCAGAGGTCGATGGGGCAGAGAGGAAGCAGAGAGGCGCTAAGGAGGAGGGAGACTCTTACTCTATCCCTGCGGCCACAACTGAGGATAGGCTCTTCTAGGTGCCAGGTGGTAGCTGTCCTGCTTGCTGGGTCAGTGTCAGAGACAGTGGAGCTGCCTTTTCAGCAGGCCCTGGCTCCATGGAGCCCTCTCCATGAACCTCTTCTAGCCCAAACAAGCATGGAGCTTGCCAGACAGGCTGGGGACAGGACAGACACACAGACACATGCACAGGAAACAGAGCCAATGGTCACAGATTATTTTTGTTTCTCCCTCTCCAGCGGCAGCAGAGCCATCAATAGCATTCCTTTCCCTCCTAACAAACACAGTTTGTGTACTGGAGACTGCCAGGAAGTGAAGAAATTCCCTTTGGGACCCGCAGGGGCCTCCTTCCTCCCTCTATGCCCAAGCAGGAGGCGTGGAGCCTGTGGAGTTGCAGTCTTTGATGGTTTTCTCTGCTGTTTCTGACTCTTCCTGGGAAAGGGAGGGAATGGCCCAGAAAGTTGGTTGAGGTCTTGTCGTACATATACAGGGAACAGAATCCCAAGCTGGGGCAGAGGTAAACACACACACACACACACACACACACACACACACACACACACACACAAACAAACAAAAACCACATACACAAAAGAAAACAAAATGAGTGTTTTATGATATTTCTTCCTTCAGGACATTTTTCTTAGAAAAATCAAGAAAAAGAAGCAAAAAAAGAAAAAGCAAACACAAAATAAAAAAAATACTACAGAACCAGAAAAAAAATCTATAGCGCCCCCCTCCCTTAAAGTCAAAGAATAAAATGGAGATAAAGGGCTAGGGGTGACAGGAAATTCCCCATCTATCAAATTCAGTTGTGTAGCCATTTACTCTGGAAGTCACGTGTGTCTGTGTCGTGTGTATATGTGCATGTATGTGTGTGTGCATGTATGCATGTGTGTGCATTGTGTATGCATGCATGTGTATGTGCGTGGGCAGATTGTGTGTGTGTGTGTGTGTATGTATGTATGTATGCGTGCCGAACACTTGCAAAGCTGTTGGGTGACACTAGCTGGTTTGTGTTTTCACTCTGCAGTGCCCTTGTCTTTCCAGAGCTGCTGCTGTCCTGAGGTCACTGTTTTGGGAAAGGTCTGTACCCCGTTGCTCTCCAGCTTTTGATTCAAAGACCCAGTTCCTTACAAAAAGTAAAGTAACTCTTGACACAACTGAGATCAGATTTGAGAGAAATGCTGATACTGAGCAGAAGGCTTCTCACTTCTGTTATGGGAAAATAGCCCCTTGGCTGTGGGACCAGATGTGTGGGAAGATGCACAGATTCCCATAAGAGGGGAGTTTGGGGTAAATTTGTGGGAGATGTAGCCTGGTTTAGGTTTCGTATAGATACAGTGAAGATCAAGTTTAATGTTTACTGGTGTAAACATTAAAGTGAGCAAGTGTGACCTCTCAATTACCACAAAGACACCCTTTTAACCGCCAAGGTCCTACACAACTTATTGATCACCTATGCCAATAGGAAGACTCTAAGTTCTCTCTTAGGGGTGAGTTTTGGTGGACATGATATGAAATGAAGAGGCCCAAGTTTATGGAGGAGAGTTAGAAACAGAAACAGCTATTTCCTAGCCTATCCACTAGATCAACATCACAGCTCCTAACTCCTCACACCTATCTGCACACCATTTGCAAGGTGACTGCTATGCTTGGAATATTGTTTGTACCTCCTGTCCCATGCTGGAAGCTTGTATTAAATCTGAGGGGTAATGGAATCTTTAGGACGTCAGTCCTCAGAGCCAATTAGGCCCCTATGGGTGCTGTCTGGGGTTGCATAAAGCAAATTTGTTTTTCTAAGTTTGTTCTCCTGCTTCATGTTTTGCCTTGTGACCTCTCTCTCATGAGCTTCAGTCCCATGATACCCTCTGTCTCATGGCCCTCCCCAGAAACCATGGCGTGTGACCTCTTGAAACTGTGACCTCAACAGACCTCTTTCCTTTATATCATGCCCAGTCTTGGGCATTTCATCACAGCTCCACAAAAGAGATTAAGACAGAGACTTTGCCGTTTCTTCACTTGGAATGTAGATCCCTCATTTTTAATTTGGGGCTTGGCTCTGTCCCTTGCTTGGGACCATGAGACGGAAACGGTGCTTTAAAATGTGATTTTGCATTTAGGCATGGTCCTCTGGTACTTCTACTGTTGTCATGCTGAAAGCATGTCCTGATGAGCTGCTGGTCCCCTTGGAGCCAAGCATCAATTACCCAGTTACTGTCTAATCCATGGGAGCAAGGATAACGAGATGGCTGGAAGATGAACCAGTTGGTAAAGCACTTGCTTTAGTTTTATCTGTAGAACCCATGTGAAAATCCAGGTGTGATGACGCATACTTGTAATTCCAACACCAGGGAAGTAGGACATTGATGCTCACTGGCCAGTCAGCCTTGCCTAACTGGTCCAGGCCAGTGGGAGACGTGACTCAAAAGAGGTGGATTACATTTCTGAGGGTAACACTTGTAGTTACACATACACATTTATGCACACATGTACACATGAATGCACACATGAAGACATACATGAAAAAGGAATATTTTAAGCTGCTGAAATTTGGGGTGGTTTATTAAACGTCAATATAATGACATATATACTTATGACAATAGATGTTAGAGCCCCCTACTTTGTTTCAGGCACAGGAATTTTGGCGTAGTCCAAGTTAACCTCTGTACTGGATATTTCTATGTCAGCTTGACGAGAACTAGAGTCATCAGAAAGGAGGGAGCTTCAGTTGACAAAATGCAGAGGCCATAAGCAAGCCTATAGGTCATTTTCTTAATTAGTGATTGATGTGAGAGGCCTAGCCCATGGCTGGTGATGCCATCCCTGGGCTGGTGGTCCTGGGTTCTATAAGAAAGCTGAGCAAGTTGTGAGGAGCAAGCCAGTAAGCAGCACCCCTCCATGGCATCTGCATCAGCTCCTGCCTCCAGGTTCCTGCCTGTTTGAGTTCCTGTCCTGACTTCCTTTGATGATGAACTGTGATATGGAAGCTTAAGCCAAATAAACCCTTTCCTCATCAACTTGTTTTTTGGTCATGGTGTTCCATCACAGCAATAGAAACCCCAACTAAGACAATTTCCAAATATTCCTCTTTCCTAACGAGGAGGTTGAGGCTTTGAGCAGCCTCTCTGGTCCAGGGTGATACAGGGAGGAAACATCAAAACGTGGAGGTAGCCCTGTTATGCCTCCATTCTATCAGGGAGGAATGAGGCAGCGAGAATGGAACACAATGAAAATAAGTCACAGCTGGGCTCCGGGCCAGACTCATCCATAGTCATCCCTGAGACCGCAGCAGCCACCATGACAAATCAGGACAGTGACATCACAGGGTGATTCAGGCTAGAGATGGCAGGACAGGGAAGCCCTGGAGAGAGCCCTGGTCAGCTATAAAACCTCAGTCTAAATAAGGACAGGGCGGTGACATGAGTAGACAGGGATAGGCCACAGAATTGGGTGGTTTGGGACAAATAATAACTTGAAACTTATTTTGGAAAAATATTTTCCCAAGTGTCTCACTAGACCCTGTGGGAATGAGGAATTCGCAGGGAGAGTCAGGAGGGAGGCTGACAGGGTTGAGAAAGGGGCTCCTGACCAGCTTTGATTTCATGAAGCACAGAGCAACAGATATTCTTGGGAACGAGGACTTACTCATCCACCCAGTTCTGTGAGTTATCCCTGTCTAAGGCTGACTCAGTCTGAAACCCCTCTACTCAGCCCCAGTGGCAGTGACAACAATCCATCACTTCACACGCACCAAGGGAGAGACACCTTTTTTAATGCTGTCCGTCTTTATTGACTCAATCCTTACAATGAGCTCAGGGTTTAGCTACGCTTATGCTTTCTAATACAGCAATGAAAGAGAAAACAATGGCTCACAGAAAGAATTGACATAGTAAAAATGGCAATCTTATCAAAAGCAATCTACAGATTCAATGCAAGGCCCATCAAAATCCCAACAAAATTCTTCACAGAACTCGAAAGAACAGTACTCAACTTCATATGGAAAAGCAAAAAAAACAAGGATAGCTAAGACAATACTATACAATAAAGGAGCTTCAGGAGGCATCACAATCCCTGACTTCAGACTCTACTACAGAGCTACGGTACTGCAAACAGCCTGGTATTGGCATTAAAACAGACAGGAGGACCAACAGAACCGAATCGAAGACCCAGATATCAATCCACACACACACCTTCGAACATCTGATGTTTGACAAAGAAGCAAAAAGTATCAAATGGAAAAAAGAAAGAATATTTAACAAATGGTGCTGGCATAACTGGATATCAACATGTAGAAAAATGAAAATAGATCCATGAATGAAAATAGATCCATATCTATCACCATGCACAAAACTCAAGTTCAAATGAATCAAAGACCTCAACATAAAGCCAGCCACATTGAACCTCATAGAAGAGAAAGTGGGAAGTATACTTGAATGCATTGGTACAGAAAACCACTTTCTAAATATAACCCTAGCAGCACAGACACTGAGAGAAAAAATTAATAAATGAGACCTCTTGAAACTGAAAAGCTTCTGTAAAGCAAAGGACACAGTCAACTAGATAAAACAACAGCCTACAGAATAGAAAAAAATCTTCACTAACCCCACATCAGACAGAGGTTTGATCTCCAAAATACACAAAGAATTCAAGAAACTGATTATCAAAAGGACAAATAATCCAATAAAAAAAATGGAGTACTGACCTAAACAGAGAACTCTCAACAGAGGAATCTAAAATGACTGAAAGACGCTTAAGGAGATGTTCAACATTTTTAGTCATCAGAGAAATGCAAATCAAAACAACTCTGAGATTCCATCTTACACCTGTAAGAATGGCCAAGATCAAAAACACTGATGACAACTTATGTTGAAGAGGTTGTGGGGTAAAGGGAACACTCCTGCATTGCTGCTGGGAATGCAAGCTGGTACAGCCCCTTTGGATGTCAGTGTGGTGATTTCTCAGAAAATTAGGAAATGACTTTCCTCAAGACCCAGTAAAACCACTTTTGGGTATATATCCAAAGAATGTTCAATCATGCCACGAGGACATGTACTCTCAACTATGTTCATAGCAGCATTGTTTGTCATAGCCAGAACCTGGAAACAACCTAAATGCCCCTCGACCGAAGAATGGATAAGGAAAATGTGGTATATTTACACAAAGGAGTACTACACAGCAGAAAAAAATAATGACATCTTGAATTTTGCAGGCAAATCGATGGAGCTAGAAAACATCATATTGAGTGAGGTAACCCAGACCCAGAAAGACAATTATCATATATACTCACTCATAAGTGGTGTTTAAACATAAAGCAAAGAAAACCAGCCTACAAATCACAATCCCAGAGAACTTAGACAACAATGAGAACACTAAGAGAGACATACATAGATCTAATCTACATGGGAAGTAGAAAAAGACAAGATCTCCTGAGTAAATTGGGAGCATGGGGACCTTGGGAGAGGGATGAAGGGGAGGGGAGAGGCAGGGAGAGGAGCAGAGAAAAATGTAGAGCTCAATAAAAATCAATTAAAAAATATTCCTCCTTTCCCAGTCCCTGAATAGCTGGGATTATGACCTGGACCACCAAACATGGCTGGGTTTATCTTTACAATCAAAAAAGAACATTTTCATTTCCTCAGTTTGCTTTATTGTGCATGTGTAAAGCTAAATCATTTTTATATCGGACTATTTCTACACATATTTGCAAAAGCAAAAATAAACAAACAAAAGGTGTCCATGGACTTCCCACAGGGCAGGGAACCCTGATGGCTCTTTGGGCTGACAAGGGAGGGGGACTTGATTGGGGGAGGGGGAGGGAAATGGGAGGCGGTGGTGGGGAAGAGACAGAAATCTTTAATAAATAAATAAAGAAAGAAAAAAAAAAGGAAAAAGAAAAAAAAAGGTGTCCATGTATGCCATCCAGATTGATGGCTGAAACTGAGGGTTTAGTGTTCCATTTCAAGTCCTGCAACAGGAAGGCTGCCTCGCACTGTGTCCCCTCCCCCTACTTCACTGTGTGCACAGGCCTCTGAGCGTCTGACCCTAGCAATATGCTCCAGGAGCTCCTGAAGTTGCTTCCCCTTCTCAGCTCACTGGATGTGCTGTGTGCCCAGACTCAGGAGAGTGCTCTTCATTCTGTTCTATGTGCTGGGCCATCCAAAGACGGTGACTTCAGCAGGGGTCCCAGGATCGGCTATGTCCACCCTCGGCAAGGCTGACTCATCTACTGTGCTTCTGGAATTGTGGTTCCATCTGGGCCAAAGATTGTGTCTATTAGCCAGGACTCCAAGTAAAGCTTCGGGGTGCAGGCAGGGCTGAGCAGCCACTGGGGGAGGAGGGACTGGTGGCTGTCTATCCTGTCAAACGGTACTGTACACTACACGGGAAGGCTGGTGGCTGTCTGTCTGTCCTGTCAAAGGATACTGCATACATCATGGGGAGGCTGGTGGCTGTCTGTCCTGGCAGGATATGGCACACTTTGTCCTGGGCTGCTCACAATGCCCACAGACATCTTTAAATAAAAAATACAGAAACAAAGAAAGAAAGAAAGAAAGAAAGAAAGAAAGAAAGAAAGAAAGAAAGAAAGAAAGAAAGAAAGAAAAAGGGAAGGAAGGAAGGAAGGAAGAAAGAAAGAAAGAAAGAAAGAAAGAAAGAAAGAAAGAAAGAAAGAAAGAAGCAAGCTCTGCCTCTGACTCAGAGAGAATGTTCTGGACTACTGTGCTTTATGCTTTAGTGAATATCATTGTAATGACTCAGGCTCATCATTAAATGAGATGTTCACCAAGCACAGAGGTCATTGCCAAATAATTAAGAAGTGCTGTACTATCATCACAGTATTGAGCATTCTGCTACATGCAACACTCAAAGCAGGGTGACTTTTAAAGATGCGAGGTTAGTTTTGCTTCATAATTCTGGTCCAAGGGTGAGGGGTTGCATGTGGTGCTAGTCTTCCTGTTGGATGCGTACTGAGGTGCCACAGGACACCATATATACAAAGACAGATGCATGCATCTTTCTGTTCTTGCTTTGTTCTTTTAAAACTACCAGGATTCCATTACGACGACTTTATCTAACCATAATCTTCTCCCAAAGGCCTCATCTCTAACCACAATCAATTAACTTTCTATACTCGTAACAACAACTGACAGAGGGAATGAAATTTCAACACGCGAAGCACTGGAGGGCACTTAATCCATATCTAAACCAGAGCGTTGTGTATTGCCTTATTCCATTTCCTTATGGGAACTCCTTCTGTGGCCCTGCTTAGGGAAGTCTTAGTGGAGAAAAATACTTTGGTTCATGATGAAACTAAAAGGTGAGTTCTTGAAGCCTTAGAGTCAGCTGGATTCAAAGTTTCACAGGGTGTCCAGGGAAAAGAAACCAGGGCCATGGCCAATATCAAGGAGTTGAGGACAAGAAATAGAACAGAGAAGGCCAACAAGGTTACTGTATAGGCAAAACCCATCACGTTTGATAGAAGAGCCCTTTTGTGGCAGGGGCATGAAAAGTGGGTACACCTGCCAACAGTGATAGGCAGGACTAGTAACTATGGGAACAAGTGACCCAAATGGCAGAAGATTCAGGAGAAGTGGTGCCAACAGATGACTGTCAAAAATATCTGAGAAGGGCCAATTTTTTTTCCTTTGTATCCTAAAATGTCTGGAGGTCTTCAGGTGACATGATCAGGCTGCTTGTCATCATTACTATTTCAACTTCTATCAAGTATTGAAAGAATGGAATGCTAAGCAGGGTTGGCTTCTTCATGGCAGCTCCTCCAGGATCAGTTCAGCTTGGGAACTTCTTGGACTACGGGAGGAAGAATCTCAGTGAGGATGGCCACTGCCTACTCGACGCCACCTGCGCTCTTTGTGATACTTCTTGGGAAGGTGCTGTAGACTCTAGTCTGTTCTGCCTGTGTCCTGTCCATGCCTTTCACCCAAGGTCAATGTCTAGAGATTTTCTCGAGGACTGGCTACTGACATATCCTGGATCTAGGGTCAGGATTTCTAGACATCCAATGATGTGACCACTGGAACACCAAAGGATTACCTTGTCTAAATGTTCACAGTGCCAAAGTGGAGATACTTGTTCCCTGGACTGCATGGCTTGTTGCCTTAGTCCTAAACACTGTCAAGGTTGAAATCTTATAAAATGATAAGGAAATTGATCTTTTATACACGTAGTCATCAAGATGGTTCAGTTGGGTCTGTTTGGTAACTAGCATCTGGTATCTACATCCTCCTACACAAACTCAATGCAGAAGAGATAATCAGATTGCCTCACAGCTGGAAACAGAGCTATACATGCTTCAACCCTTGGGCAGGCCTGAGTCCGGGATGTGAGCATCTTCCCTGAAAGTGACTAATATTTTTTGCTTTAACTATCCCACACCCTGGTAGCTTAGTTTTGAGGTATTATGCAATTGTCAATGCAAGCACGGAGAAGTAAATGAGATTTATACCCAAATCTGGTTTGACTAAAGGCCACGCTTGTTGAGTGGGTGGGGGGAACCACCACTCAAACCTGAGAAGCACAGTCTCTGGCTGACGAAATTCATACCATAAAAATCTATCGCACATGGACAGAACCTCAGAGCAGGAAGCGACGTCAGAGACTTTCTTGTCAAAATCCCCTTATTTTACGTTTGAGAACTTGAAGTCTGTGAGGGAGGAGAAACTTCCCTAGAGTCACGCCCTGGTTACTAGAAGGGAGGAAGTCGGAGCAGAACACTCCAAATGCCCTGTCATCTCTACCATAATGGGATTCCTTCCAGGTTAGAAGGCATAAGAAATATGGTTTCCTAAATTTTCTTTTAAACTTCACGATGAACAAGAACTTGACTCTTAGAACCCACACATACACATGCTTGTCTTTTGTCCAGGCCCAGAGGCAATATTGAAATAATTCTCTCTGTGGTTGCCTCGCTCTGAACATAAACATATGCCTACTACACACACACACACACACACACACACACACACACACACACACACACACACTTTTTATCCCTTTCCCAGAATGACTTAATGATTTCCATGTAACCAATGCGCTGCAGCTGCTGGCTTTCTCCAGCTAGGCCTTAGAAAACCATCTGTTATCAAATTGCCTTTTCATCCATTTTTTTTCCTCAACCCGGAAACATTTTCTTCTCTTTTACTTGGAAAAGGGAAAAGTAAGAGAGGCTAAGATGGTTCTCTTATACTCAAGAATTTTGTATCAATGGCAAAATGTCATACCTAGAATCCCTGCCATGTTATCAGATGAACCTTGATCTATGCTTTTCCAATTTAAAAACAACAACAACAACATCTGAACAGAGTATCAAAAGCACTAGAAAATATAAGAAAAGTGTGGGGGGGATAATTTTTTAAAAAGTAAAAAGAAATTCTAGGACTCTACTTCCAACCAAAGATATGATGAGTGCCGGGGAGGATCTGGGGGGATCAGTATCTAGGGGTGGGGGAGAAAGGGGCTGAAAGAGGAGTCTACTTTGCTCACGCAAGGTTGACAGCATATGGTTGGGAGATGCAGGAAATGAAGTGTTGGGAGGCAGTGTTCAGAGGTGGAAAGTGGGTTTAAAGAAGATGTCCAATGGCCAAGGTCAAACGTAAGCTGTCATTTTCTTGTTTTGTGACCTTCAGAAAATCGAAGGGCCTCTGAGCTAATGTTTTAAATTTGCGGAGTACCTTCCCCTTGGGTGACTGAGGACTGGAATGGTTGATCATTACAGGTGTGTGTTGGCTCCCTCCTCACTTCCTTTCCAGGCCCTTCTGTTCTGGCCCAGGGGATGTAAGAAATGAGTGTGAACATTGAATGTATTAGTTTCTTCTGTGCTGCTGTTAAAAAAATAGCTGACAGAAACAACTTAAGGGAGAAAAGTTTAATTTTGCTTCAGTTTTAGAGGGATTTAGTTCACTATGGTGAGAGAATTATACAGCTCTGACTGACTCCATTTCTAATTTGGGGTAGCTTACCCTTCTTTAGGCAACCTGGTAGTCTCCTTGCTCCTGGGAGGTTACTGTATTGATACTGATCTTAACAGACACCTGATCGACATAGCACACTACAGCCAAGAACTTTTGGACTCCAGAGATCTTCTTGCCTCAGTCTCCTGGGTAGCTGGGACTACCGGTATACACGACCACACCAGACAGTATGAGCAGCTCTGTATGCCATAGTGGGGGAACGGGTCAGAATTCTTAAACGGCAAGCAATCAGAAAGCAGGCCCCATCTTCTAAAGACTCTGCAGCCTTCAAAAGAATACTATACTTTGACGACCAAGGGCTGAGAACATGAGTACCTGTCCATCACTGTCCTGTCCTGGCTTGTGCTGTGAGGGACATTTCATATTCAAACCATAACAACTACACGGTACCATTGTTATCTCCTGGACTTTATTTATAAATAAGCCAGTCTCAAGTATTTTGTTACACCAGAGGGAATGCATTGAGATGGAAACCCAGCTCTGCCACTTGGCTATCTGGGTAATAACTAACATCTTTACACCCAGCTGCTTACTCCACCCATATTATGGGGACAAAGGCAGTCGGGAAGACATGAGAACATGCTATCTGGAAGAAGTTGCTCTATGGATGATGTACAAACATTGGACTCACTCCCTCTGGGAAGCAGATTTTTATTATCTAATAAGTACTGTGGTTTGGATGTGGTTTGAGTGTCCTCAGGGAATCATGTGTTAATGTTTTATCACTGTGTGGTATGAGGACAGGGCAGCTTTAATTCACCAATGGAGTTTGGAGGTGGGGGTTCTGTGACATGACTAGGCTTTGAGAAGACATCAGGGCAGGGTCTACCACTGATTTCTAAGAAGAGAGAAAGAGACCAAAAGTCACACACCCACATTCCTGTCTCTTGCCGTGGGGTAAATTGCTCTGCCTCAGGACTCTGCCAGTAAGCAATCATCAGATATGGGCCATTGATCTATGACCAAAACCATGAGCCAACATTGGGCTCTGGTCTTTGTAATTACTCATCATATGTTATCCCATTACAGCCACAGAAAACACACCTCTACAAGGAGGATTCATGAGCCTCAAGTTTCTGGAGGACAAGTCCCACACCCTCTACAGCACGGCAGATATGAACCACACACACACACCTATCAGGGATCCAATTCTGTCTCTCCTGTACTTGATGCTTGACTCTGACCAAAGAAGTCTGATTTATTGGTTTGTCAAATGGATAGAGAGCAAAACCCACCTCACTGACTGTCGGAGGCTTAAAGGCAGCGTCATCTGTCAAGTATATGGGAAGAACTCAATAAACCTCGGGGGCTGTCACCAGGCTTGAGTGTTTTAAATCTGATGCAGGATTTTCTCACCTTTGCATTTCCTGGGGTGGAAACTTGTGCTTTTCCTGGGGAAGATGACTATTGTGACAGCCATGGGAGACAGGACCAATGGCAGTTAACTGTTGACATTCAGAATTAGCATTTCCAACAAGATTTTATTTTATTTTATTTTATTTATTTTTTTTTTTTTGAGACAGGGTTTCTCTGTAGCTTTGGAGCCTGTCCTGGAACTAGCTCTTGTAGACCAGGCTGGCCTTGAACCTACAGAGATCCTCCTGCCTCTGCCTCCCGAGTACTGGGATTAAAGGTGTAAGTCACCATCGCCCAGCTCAAGGTTTTATTCTTAATGTTTCTAAATGTGTGTGTGTGTGTGTGTGTGTGTGTGTGTGTGTGTGTACATAGAAGCAGGAGAGGGAACTGGATCCCTTGGGACTGGAGTGGTGGTTAGTTGTGAGTTCTAAAGCTTGTTTTTCCAGGCTCCAACCACAGCTCAGTCCCTTCCAGCCGTGTCATGTTGAGGGAGTACCTCCAAGGACCTCTTTTTCACTAACTTGGTGGTACCAACGATTGTACCCTCACAAGCCAATGTGACTTAGCACACATCAGGCATTCAGAAGATGGGGCTGGAGAGACAGCTCAGCAGTCAAGCTATTGCAATAGACCCAGCCTTCACAACACTGTACTCACGTGCACACACTCTCCCCTCACCCCCTACACCCTTGGAAATAACAAAAATAAATCTTATAAAATAAAACAACAACAAAATATCCAGAGGAGACTTGCTGCTGCAATCAATCCGGGGGTCTGTTTTTTCTAGCATCCTTTCTCACTACACCCTGGATGTCTGATCTGCAGAGATGTTGCATTGACTAAAATGAATGATGCCATTCATCACAGTAGGCCGTGGGCTGAAGAACAAAGGAGAGATCCTGTAGTCTTGGGCATAAACAAAGACAGTCAGCGAAAGTGTTGTGTGGCCGGAGACAGCCCTCAGAACGTTTCTGCCTCAGTCCATCCAGCTGCTAAAGCAGCACCACAGACTTGGGAACAAGACAAGCTCATCTTTCACAGGCCCAGGGTTAGGGACTTCAGGGTCAAGAAGCTGGAGGGTTCTCTGCGTATCAGGGGCTGCTTCCTGGCTCATAGATTTGCAGATGGAGTCGCATCAGCATGTTTTCATGTGGCTGGAGGTGTGTGTGTGTGTGTGTGTGTGTGTGTCTGTGTGTGTGTCTGTGTATGTGAGAGACAGAGAGAGAGAGAGAGAGACAGACAGACAGACAGACAGACAGACAGACAGATAGACAGACATATGAGTATGCTGGCTTCTGTGGAGGCCAAAGGTCAACATCAGGTGACATTCCTCAAGCTCTCCACCTGGATTTTTGAGAGTGGGTCTCATTAGCACCCAAGGTTTGTCAATTAGGCTTGCCAGTGAACACCTGGGATCCTGGGTCTCACCAGTGCTGGGATTACAAATTTGCCCCACCATGCCCAGCTTTTCCACATGGGTGCTGGGGACTGAGTTCAGGTATTCATACTTCACAGACTGAACAATTTCCCCAGGTCTTCTTGGAGATTTTTTTTATAAGGGCACTACTCCCATTCACAAGGGCCTCAGCCCTGAATCACTTTTCAAAGACCTTATCTCAAATTCCGTCTTTTTGGAGGGGAATAGGTGTCAATATATGTGTTTGGCAGGGACACAGCATCTGGTCTGCAACATCTTAAAGGATTCTGGCTCACACTCATCTTTGCACCCCATGGGTCTCCCGACCTGCTGTGCACTGTGCTAAGAGGATCTGACCTGGGGAAAACGGTGCCTATTTTACTTGTTGTAAGTCAACGTTCTCTACTTCAGCGTGTCCTCTGTGGAGTGGAGACTACAGCAAAGCCCAGGCCAAGGCAGAGTGGTGGGGAATTCAGAGGATGGCTTTAGCAACTACCGTGTCCTGCAACAGCAGATCCTGGCCTCTGCACTCCCCACACCCCCAGGGCAGTGTTTGCAGCTTATTCATCCCGACCCTCCAATAACAGCCTGCAGAAAGTGTGTGGTCCTCCCAATACTTGATGGATGGATAAAAGGTGAATTGCTTGTTAAAGTCCTTGAGAAGGATTTGAGGACAGTAAAGGAGGTGTGGGGGAGGAGGGAGAGAAAACAAGAAGGGGTAGGAGCTGAGAAAGGACCTTTCCGTTTTGATTTGCAAAGAGGGTCTGAGGAGAGGAGACAGAATAAAGGCAGGGACTGGGAGGAGGGAAAGTAGAAGAAGCAGGGCTGAGCGTGGGGGCAAAGGGCTCTATGTGGGCTGGCTGGTTACGCCCTGAGCTCAACCACGTGACTTCCCTGAACTCCAGGTGGCTGAGTGGGTGAGGAATGGAGCTGTCAGCGCCTGGGAAGTCTGAGGAATCCAGCAGTGCAGCAGAGCTGAGTTTGTGTTTGCAAAGTGAAAGGCAGCTTCCTAAAGGCTATGGAGAAGAATTCAGCAAGGCAGAAGGCAGGCAGCGAGTATCTCTTCCACAATTGCAAAGTACCCATTCCTTCCTCAGGAAGTACCCAGGGCATTTCAAGTTGTGCATTCTAACTGTGAAGTTGTCCATCTTAGGTATCCCACAACCAGCAGATGACAGTGCTCCCCTTTGATGGACAGGGGCGTTAGGGGTGCCATTAAGAGATTGGGAGTGATATATTGGCTAAGAAGGAGACAGAGGAATGACTGGATATCATAGACTGATCTTCAAGACTGAGCTCCATTTGAGGAGGAGTAGAGAGAGATGTAGGAGAGGGAGAAAAGGAACATGGTGCATGTAGTGGCAGCTGCAGGGATTACTGCTAACACATGGCCAGCAGATTACCGGCTGGGTGCTATTTGGAGGACTTTGCATGCTGAATCTCAGAATTCTCACAGCAACACAGTCTGAATGTGCTTTTGGGATACTCCACTCATGGGTGAGGAAACAGTCTGAGTGTGCTTTTGGGATCCTCCATTCATGGGTGAGGAAACACAGTCTGAGCATGCTTTAGGGCTCCTCCACTTACGGCACTGAGAGTTCAGTGTTTTCTTTAAGGTCACAGAGATAATGAGTGGCAGCAGGCCTGGGACTGGAGAAGGAGAGCGGTAGTTAGGTCAATGCCCTCACTGGCAGAGATGCTCTGTAAAAAGCTCTCCCACAGGGTGTAACCTTAGGGGAAGGTCTGCTTCCTGTTTCCTGGCTGCTTTGCCATGCTTCTTACATGGCAACCCTGGGCCAGTCAGTTGACCAACCCACCAGTCCTGGATCTGAGAGGAGCTGTGTGACCCAGAGAAACTCACCTTCCTAGGGATCCATGAGAAAAGAGAAGCTGTGTTGGGCAACATAGACAACATCTACACTATTCCCCAGCTAGCAAATGCTTGCTTTTTCTAGAACCTTCCTTGTGTCTCCTTCATTCACCAGTTCAGTGACGACTCATATAGCAAGGACAATTAGGGGTTAGGGATCTTAAGAGTAAGATGTGGCTCCTCTGTTAAACAAGTTGCTTCTCCAAATCGCCTTCTTTTCCATAATTAATTAATTAATTTTATGTCCTGGCCACAGTTTTCCCCTTTCCTCTCCTCTCAGTTCCTCCCTCATTCCCTCAGTTCCTACCCCCCCAATCCACTCCTCCATTTCTGTTCAGAAAGGGCAGGACTCCCATGGATATCAACAAAACATGGCATACCAAATTACAGTAAGCCTAAGCACCTCCCCATATATGAAGGCTGGACAAAGTGACCCAGTATGAGAAGCAAAAAGAGTTAGAGGTAGCCTCTGTTCCTACTGTTATGAGTCCTTCAAGAGGACCAAGCTACACAACTGTCACATATATGCAGAGGGTCTAAGCCAGACCCATGTAGGCACTCTGATTGTTGATTCAGTCTCTGGGAACTCCTTTATCCCAGGTTAGTTGATTCTGTGAGTTTTCTAGTACTGCCTTCCCCTCTGCTGCAGGATTCCCTGAGTTCTACCTAATGTTTGCTAGTGGGTGTCTGTATCTGTTTCCATCAGTTGCTGGATAAAGCCTCTCTGATGACAACTGGGCGAGGCACCAATCTATGAGTGTAGCAGAATATCGTTAGGAATAGTTACATTGACATTTTCCCCTTCAGTCATATGTTTTTGGGTCACCCTGCCTGTGGGTCCTGATGTTCCATGCAGTATCAGGGGTGATTTAGGCTAGACCAGTCATTGGTTGGCTACCCTGGTGCTCCATGCAGTATCAGGGGTGGGGTTATTCTCCTGGCATGGGTTTTAGGCTAGACCAGTCATTGGTTGGCCACTTGCTCAAACTCTAGGCAATCTAGCACATGGCTGGGTTGGTGTCCCAATTCTTCTATGGGAAGCCTTGCCTGGTCACAGGAGATGGCCAATTCAAACTACGTATCTGCTATTGCTAGGAGTCTTAGCTGGGGTTGTCCTTAAAGATTCCCTGTGCTCAGTTTTTATCTGACCCTGAAATGCCTATCCTTTCCAGTAGTGTCTTTTAGTACTCTCTCCTTCATATCCATCCCCTCCCTTATCATGTCCCATTCCCTCCTTCCTGTCTGATCACTCATGTTCCCACCCCCACCCACCCCCAGTCCACTTACAAAGTCTATACTATTTCTCCTTCTCAGGGAGATGGGTTTTCCCTCACTTGAACCATCCTTGTTACCTAGTCTCCCTGGGTCTGTGGACTGTAGTTTGGTTATCCTTTATTTTACAGCCAATATCCTTTTATGAGTGAGTACATACCATGCTTGTCTTTATGAGTCTGGCTTACCCCACTCACAATTATTTTTTTCTAGTTCCTTCCATTTGCCTGCAAATTTCATGATGTCATTGGTTTTAACAGCTGAGCAATACTCCATTGTGTAAATGTACCACAATTTTTTATCCTTTTTTTTTTTTTTTGGTTGAGGGACATCTAGGTTGTTTCCAAATTCTGGCTATTACAAATCAGCTGCTATGAACATAGTTGAGCAAGCATCCTTGTGGTATAGTTGAACATCCTTTGGGTATATGCCCAAGAGTGGTATTGCTGGGTCTTGTGGTAGATTGCAAAGCCACCTTCTTAAGGGGAGTCTACAGTCAGTTGAAGGCAGACAGGGGCTCCTTAAAAGTTTCTCTTTTCACCTTTTACCTATAACTACCAGCCAATGAGCAGGCACACCTGTACCAGTTTCTGTTTGGTGCTGCTTCCAAGTCACCTCGTCTCTACTAAGTACCCCAGAACAGTAGCTATGAACCGGACCTGACTCAACCTGGCCACCCTGGTGGCAGCACTCCTGCACTTCCTCAACCTGCAGAGGTTGCTGGGAAACTTTACCCCCTGTCATCCTGGAGGAGAGACCCCACTTTACAACGCAATAAGTCTCATCTCCGTGCAAGATAGAAACCTTCAGAGAAGTACATATGAGATGAGGGAGTACGGATGGTATTAAGGAGGAAAGGAGTGATGTCTGGGTAGAGGAAAATGACACTCTGGATGCCTTCCCTGGACTCTCCCCAGTCCCAGGTCTGCATTTATGATCCCCCTTACCACCCCCTCATAACATTTGCCATACTCAATTTACATCATCCGCTTGTCTGTATCTCTTACAACTAGGATCACATCCATTTCCTCTTGGAAACACTGGTGCCAGCACAGAATCTGGCCCCGAGAAAGCATTAAAGTTCTTTGTTGAGTGAATGAAACTTACTCTACAGACAAATTCAAAACAGATTTCTTTGGGCACCAATGCCCTGGAGAGGAACTCCTGGACCACTTATACCCACATCCTCAGCCATGGAAATTTCATAGGAAACTGAGAGGTGCCACTCAAGGTTCCTTAATGTAAACCATGGAAGGAGGAACCAGCATCAGATTCACATCTGAATCTGCCCCAAAGATGCTCATGTTGCCTTTATCATACAGACTAACAAGGCAGAGAAGATGGTGATTCTGAACTCAGCTGAGCCTGGAAACCATTGTGAAGAAACATATAATCTGTGTTTTGTCTCAGTCCCATCTCTAACAAGGGAGAAGGGCACGAGTTTTAGAGTCCACCTGATGGGATGAGCAGCTACAACCTGCTTGTCTATCACCTTTATTCAGGTTCCTATTGTGCTGTCCGGACCTTCACCTTCTCACTGGAACCCTGGCAGGGAGGAAAGGTGAGGGCACTGCAGAGGGGCCCAACCTCCTTGCAATCCAGTCGGCTGAAGGCAGCCCCTCTTGAAGGAAGTGATTCAGAAACCATGATGGCCTGGCGGCCACTGTAATTCACAGTACATCAAAAGGGGAATTATGTGCAGGGCTGAGAATACCAAAGCTCATTTCTTTATTTCCTTTCTTTTTTAAAATTTTTTTTCCGTCTCCCTCTTTGGCTACATAGAGCAATTCCATGGCAGCCCAGAAACATGTGCTTCTCTCCAGTGGCTTGGGTATTATTACCGTGGAAAAGAAAACAAGACAGAGGAGACTCAGGACATAAGGGGACTGCAGAAGGTACGCACTGGTGTGTGTGTGTGTGTGTGTGTGTGTGTGTCTCTGTGTGTGTATGTGTGTATTTGACACACCTTTCTTGTCAATGCCAATATCCCCAGAAGACCTGGAATGGTCAAGGAGAAAATTTAGATCTGGGAGAGAAGGTTGAGTATGCCACTTCCAACACCTTTGTCTATCAACAGGCAGAGTGAGGTCCTAAAGGGGATGAGACTGCCTTGTCCCATGCCCCGGTCAAGCTGTACCTTGTATCTGGCTGAAGAAACCATTATACTTCAAATCTAAAATTTTAGATAAGGCATAATTCTTTCCCCATGAGTTGTAAAAATCAGATTTTATGTCTAGTTTAATACCCGCTGACTGTCCTTTCCTTCTGGTTTTCTAGTGGAGAGAGACAGTTCTGTATGTAGTCACAGGTGCGGGCATCCGTACAGTCTAAAGTGGTTTTGTAGTTCTCTTCTGATTGGCTGTCTCTGTAGAGTATGACACGGGTGTCCTTTAGCTTCTGAGTACATCACTCTATTTCCCCTTTCTACTTCACCATCTTCTCATTTCTTGAATCTCTATCTCCTACATGGAGCTCTGTCCGGGCCCCCTACTCCCTAATCTTCATACTCCTGAGTTTATTGGTTGAGTGATCAGAAGTTAGTTCAAGTTTTCTAAACCTCTTCAGCAGCCTGCTGAGTTTCTTCTCTGAGAGTCACATGTGATCACACACCTGCACTGGATACATGAAACGGGATTTCCCAGTTCGTCCCTCAAGCTTGTTGACTACCTGAGTTTGTTGCTAAGCATCCATGTGTCCAGTACAGTGAGAGTTGGAAACGCCATAGACTCTGGAAGGATGACACAGTGCCCTAACTAAGTTACTCAACTCCCTGATTTCTTCATCTGCAATGGGGGATAGTAAAAATACCTACATCTCAAGGCCTTCATTAAGAGGAAACAGGAAGATACCACACTGTGAGCACAAAGGCTGGCACACAGCACAGGCTCAGGGCATGCCGAGTGACCTGCCTTTTTCACCACGCATCTGGGCACACCTCCCAGTTGAGCGACACTTTTTCACCATTTCCCATACACATCTAGGAGCAAACTCCTACTAAGTGCTGAGATGGAGCCCAGCTACTGTTTCCCTTAGAAGGCAAAAGAAGCTCCCTTTCTGGTCCTTAGGGAGAATTACATTACTGCCCAGGGAGCTGATAGTACTGCATCCCGGCCACCCACCTCTCTAGTTTCAGCATCATACTCTACACCACCGGCACACATCTGCAGAGAAGGTGATGCTGGCTCAGGTCATGGTACTCTTTCATGTTTGCTCAGTCTTACTGGAACAGCTGGTATCTGTAACTATTTGTATATCTATGTATGTATTCATGCATTTATCTATCTATATATCTATGTATATCTATCTATCTATCTATCTATATCTATCTATCATCTATCTATCAATCATCTATCTATCTATCATCTATCATCTATCTATCTATCAATCATCTATCTATCTATCTATCTATCTATCTATCATCTATCTATCTATCTATCTGTCTATCATCTATCTATCTATCTATCTATCTATCTATCTATCTATCTATCTATCTATCATCTGTGTGTGTGTGTGTGTGTGTAGAACACTCATGTGCATGTGTGTGCATATGGTTAGAAGACCACCTTTTGTGGTCAAGATTCTTAAGATCGGACAAGAACTGATTTATGTTAGATCATATTATCCCTGGAGACCAAGCATCTGTTGCCAGGAAACAAGACACATATTTAAAGAGCTGTGGTTACAGAATGCAAGCTTTAGACAGCCTGCATCGAATAGGGGTGGGTCACTTTTCTAAGGAGGGATGAGGTGAGTAGTTGGGGAGTGGGGAGCAGGGATACTTGGAGGGTGGGTGCACTTCCAGAAGAGTGAAGCTGATATCTCACCTGCTAGGTGACCACTGACAGGTTTCCAGGAATGGTGAGAGAGTTTGCTTGGCAACAGAGCAAAGAGTGGTGTGTGGGTGGAATCTTGAGGCTTCATTTCCAGCCCTGGCACCATAAGGCTGTCTGGTGTGTCCTTCCCTCCAGTGGCTGCAGTTTCTACACTTGTCAAGAGAGGATGGAGCGAATGGGTCAGCCCTTTTCAAGGGAGTTTCCCTCTGCTGAGGTTCTTGGGGTACCCGTTAGGATGCCAAAAATACCACCAGGTCTCCCACTCCCTGGCAGACGCACCTTCTCTCAGGTACATTGACACACGCATGTCCACATTCATAATTGCTCTCACCCCACCTACGCTGGCTAACTTTATGTCAACTTGACACAAGCTAAAGGTATCTGAGAGACGGGAACCTCAATTGAGAAAAATGCCTCCATGAGATCAGGCTGCAGCCAAGCCTGTAAGGTATGTTCTGTTTTGTTTTGATTTTTTTTTTTTTGAAACAAGGTTTCTCTGTAGCTTTGGTGCCTGTCCTGGAACTAGCTCTTGAACACCATGCTGGCCTCGAACTCAGAGAGATCCACCTGCCTCTGCCTCCCGAGTGCTGGGATTAAAGGCGTGACAGAGGGCCAGCCCATTGAAGGTGGGCTCGGTTCTATAAGAAAAGCAGGCTGGACAAGCCATGAGGAGCAAGCCAGTAAGCAAAACCCTCCATGGCCTCTGCATCAGCTCCTGCCTCCAGGCTCTTGCCTTGCTTGAGTTCCTGACCTGACTTCCTTTGGCAATGAACAGCAAATATGGAAGTGTAAGCCAAATAAACCCTTTCCTCCCCAAGTTGCTTTACACATGCATACACTCACATACATGTGCTCTCCCTCACACACACACACCAACACACCAAGTGCATCGCACACCCCTCTCACGTGCACTCATTCTCACACATATACCCACCTTCACTCATACATCTCATGGATTTTTTATTTCCCAGTGTTTGAATGTCTTCAGTGTCCCTGATAATGGCTAATCTTTTCTGCCCCCAGTCTTGATCTCATCTATGTATCACCTTTAAATATATGTGGATTGGGGATAACATTTAGCTGAAGAATAGTTTTGGTGATGGTACTGTAGAGGTCCTGGGAAGTGCTCTTCTCAGGTCCATGAGGGGTAAGCCCCTTCTCTTCTATGGCAGGTGTATGCTTGAGACTTGCCTGACATTTGGATCATCCTTTCTGTCCCTCTGCCGCTCAGACCGTCCTTCGCTGTCCTTCAAATCTCTCTGGAGGACACTGTGCCCTGCTGCCTCATGAGAAGCAGATTCTCCCAACACAAAGCCTGACTGTCTGGAGCTGGCACCTTCCTGTGTGGGAACCCAGAGGCACTTTCAACAGCCCTTTCTTTCTCCCCAAGGCCTGGGAGCTGGGGAGGCGCCAGCTGGGTGGCTCCCTATTAAGAAACTGGGTGGGGTTGGGGGAGCTTCGGTCAAGAAGCCAGGCTGGTCTCCTCCCTAAGAATTTCATATAATGTAGAAATGGTGAGAGAAAGGAAGCTTTGTGTAGCGGTGCCTTGCTTCCCATCAGGACATGGGCCAGCCAGCTAGGGACACTGGTCTGGGCAGAGAGAAGCACCTAGTTTAGCTGGCGCCTAAGTTCTCTCAAGGGCCACATGTGGTATGTGAGGGGGGACATGAATTCTGTGGGGCGTCTGGTGTGGCTTCCTTTATGGATAATTAAAAATCCCTGACAAGTTCCCCCCTTCCATTTTCAAGAACATAGTATTGATTTATCAAAGCAAACAAGATTTCTTGGGGTGGGGATGAGAGTTGGGGTATTCCTTGGCCAAAGGGCATGCTTTGAAATGGGGGTGCTGTTGCAGAGCAGGTAGGGGAGGGAGAACAGGTTTTCCTTTACATTTAGGGTGTTGTGTGGGTGACAGAGCAATATCATTCCTCATTGATACCTCCTGCAGGCAGGGACTCCACAGCATAGAGTCGCCCCAGTCACAGATGGTAAAACACAAATGGCCACATTTTTCATCATAAAGCACCGGTCCCTGTGCCATCTCACACTGCTGAAAGGGTCAGGTACAATCAACCAGAAATTTCCCTCTCAACTACAAAAAGCTCACCCCAGCAGGGAAGGAGCCAAGCTACTAAGAAAATACACACAACCCCCCCCCCCCAAACAACAACAACAACAAAACACCCAGGAGGGAACACAGGTTCCTATCCAGTGAGCATGGCTTTCAGAAGGAAACAAGAGTTCCAGACGGGCTGTCATTAGGACAGTCAACGAGGAACTGTGTCTGCACAGCTGAGCTGCGAGGAGAGCGGCAGGGGTTCGAGAAACATAAGGCAGCTCAAGTTCCTATATGCGTGGGAAAGGGAGAGAGGATGATGCCAGAGAAACGAGCTTGGTCCTGAACATGTGGCACACGGTTGAATTTGGTTCTGGTGAGGACCGAGCTCAGCAGTGGTAGGGCCAGGCATGAACTAGCCTAAGGAAATGGGACTAAAGGAGAAGACACCATTGCTGAGGCCCAGGGGAGAGATGAGAAGATGTGAGCATGGATTGTTACAGGGAAACAAACGGGCTTGGATAGTGTGAGCATGTTTAGTGACAGAGATATGGTAGATACCAGAGGGCCAGGCAAGTGTGGAGAGCAAAGGATGGGAAGAACAGGCCTGAGGACTGTCAGGATTTTGGCTCAGTAACCGTGACTTCGATCATTCAAACCTGAATGGAGCCGGTTTTGCAGCCCATGTGCTTCCAAGGAAAGACTCTCAAGTCATGGGAAGAGGCTATTCCAGAAGGACGGTGGCCTCAAAGAACTGGACTGTGGATTTCATGTTTGTCAGTCACTTGCATCTTTACAGTCAGAAGCTGGATCAGTGCCTAAGTGCCCTGCCGCATGAGGACCAAGACGGAATGTCCATAAAGAGAAAATACTTGTCTTCAATTCTGAGCTCAGCTGTTATTGCATTGCAATTGTGTAGTCATTTTCCTCTCTAGGCTTCCATGGAGCTCTGGACCTCCAAAATGAACATTGCAGAGGGAGTGATGGTGTGAAAATGGGGGATAAAATGAACCCCATTCTGACCACGATCTGACAGGAATCTCAGTGTGACCCATGCAAGACCTCCTCACAGGACCCTCTGCAGCCCTTCCTGCTACATCCTATTAGAGGCCTCACTGTTCACAGTCCTTTATCAAGGCACCCGCCCACCTTTGCAGTGCTGAGTGCTGGCTTGGGAAGGAGTTCCAGTGACGTCTACAGAGCTTGCCAACCAAGGTGTGTCATGGGAAGTGGAAGTCAGATTTTCCCATCAGCAAAGGCCTTGGGTATTTGGAAAAGGCTGGCAACAGGGCTCAGACATTTTGGCACCAACAAGATATATCTGGAATTCTGTCAGAGAAGTGTCAACTTGTCCCAGGGAGGTTCCCTATCTGCAGAAGCCTGGAGGTACCCGGAGAGGCTCTGTGCCAACCTAACGTCTCAGTTAGGTGTCTGTTTTCAGACATATGCCAGCCGCAACAGCTTCCATTTTCTGATGTTCCCTGTGTTGCAGGCCCCTTGCTTCAAGCTCTGCCTGATCTCATTTGGTGGCTCAGTATCCATACACAGGACAGAGATTAACCCGCTATGCTTGCAGCAAGAAAACTATCCCAGAAGTCAGTACGTGACAGTGTACTTGAATTCAAGAAGTACATCTTGGCCACACTTGTATGACAAACACTGGTGGTGCACACACTGGGCTAGCCTTCAGTGACTCACTAGGAATTTCAAAATACCCTGAATATGCTAAAGTGTAGAGTTCAATGCATGGGCTCAGAGGCTCAGAAAAGAAAGGGTGTTATGGTTTACTGTGGGGCGTTTCCTAAGGGCTCATGTGTTGGGAGCCTTGCTTCCAGTGCAACTGTGCGGAGGGGTGGACATTTCAAAAGAGCTGCCTCATGGGAGCTGACTGGGCTAGGACCACTTTGTGAAGGGACCAATGATGGTCTTGTGGGTTAAAGAGTGGAGAGTTCCCTTAGTAGGAGGTTATTATACACCAGAGGGCTTTATCCTTCCTGGTCTTGTGCATCTTCATGTACACATATGACCCTTCCGAATGTGATCTGCCTCTTCTATTTTTATATCAGCTTGTGACCAGTCAGGGAATCATCATGAAACATGGTTGCCCTGCTCTTTAGATTTTTCAGCCACTAGAATCATGAGCCAACAGTTCATACGGTATTTATAAAATACTGTCTCAAGCATTCTGTTATAGCAACAGAAAACTAAGAAAGACAGCAGCACAGACAAGAGACTGACCTTCCCCCTTATCATCTGCAGCACTCAGAAAAGTGGGCCCTACTCCTTGCCTAGACAACACAGGAGAGATGGCCCAGTGGTTGGAGGTGAGGGTGATCCAGCCCCAGTGTGTGAGCAAGAGAGAGCTGACCCCATTACTGACTGTGGCAGCATGGGAGGAGGAGAGAGAACTCCCCATCCCACTCCACACACACATATAAATGCCCGAGACAGATGGAAGAGCTGGCTATGGGGTCATAAGCGTGGGAGAGTTGTTCCAGCCCTTCACCAGCTGCAGCACTCAGGAGAGGGGCATAGGTCACAGGGGCAGCACAACAGTGCTGGCCCTGATGGTCTAGGTGCGGCAGAGTCGACCCTGACTGAGGGCATGAAAGCAGAACTGGCCCCACTCTTCACTCATGGCTCAAAGAGTTGAATTAGCAAGGGCAACGCTGTAGAGCTCACCCTGGTGGTGAGGAGAGGGAGAACGGGCAGGTGGACCAGACTGGGATCCAGGGTTATGGCTTGGTCTGCCCCAACATCCACCCCATCTCTGATCTACTGGGGCACGTGAAGGAACCTGACCCGCAAACCCAAAGTTGCAGGATCTCCACAACACAGGGCAACAATAGGATACCCAAGAAGAGTCCCAGTGTAGATCCATTGATAGTGCAATAAAAACCAGAGGCCTTGAACCAGACCAGTAACTCTTTGCAGTGAAGATTTGCAAGTAAAGATTATGGACAACAGGGTTTACTGTGTGACTTACTGTGCCACATTGCAGCTTCCATGACAAGATTTTTAATATTTTTCCTTTTTTTTCTTCTTCTTCAATTTTCCTTTATTTATTTTTTTTGGGGGGGGGGAGTGGTGCAGGGGCAAAGCGTGGATGTGAAGGGATGGGAAAATGAATGGGATCAAGATTCACGACATAAAAGACACATAGGACAAATAAATAGAAAGGGGAAAAAGTAAGACAGAGGCTTCCACTCTTTCTGATAACTAGTGGTAGTGGCTATTTGCAAAAGGAGGCATACTTCAATTAGCTTCTGAATAATGAACAAGAATGTGCCAGGGAAGAGTCCTACAAGTGCACTAATGTACTAGGAGGAACGATATTCATACTAAAGTATTTACTGCACCGTGTTCATCATTGTACATCACATCAAATGTCCAAATGTTCATTAGTTGGGGAAATGACTGAATAAATTCAATTACATCAAGGAACAGAAATCACCAAAAGGAATGCATTATAGTTATATTAAACCCTAATCACTGTTCCCAATGCTCTGGAAATGTCCTAATACTGCCCATGCCACCAATCTCCTTATTCTTATTTTTCTTCTCAGAAGCGTTTATCTTTGGTCATGCCCATTTTTACACCTCTTTGTTCACAAGTGCACCAGTTTTCCCTTCATTATCTTATTTTCTTCCCCCATACCTCTTTTTCTTCCACTCGTAAAGTCAGCAGCTACCTTAATGGTACAAGGCGCCACTACTCTGGGACAGGCATGAACCGCCACACCTTGTTATTATCATGTGGGTTTTGAGAGATAAGAGTCACATTTGCAAGGCAAGCACTTTACCGACTGACCCATCCTCCTAGCCCAAGTCCATCAGGTTTCCTCTAAGTGACACAACACAGACAGGGCAGCTAATGACAAGGATTTGTTGTCTTATAGCATGGAAGGATGGAAGTCTAAAGTCATGACACTTGGGAGACCACAGTTAGAAGCTAGTTGGAGCATCCTTGCAGGAGCTTCTGCTGGGTTGCTGGTCACCTATGGCAATCCTTGGCTTGCATCATCTTCATTCAAATCTCCTGCTTTCAATGTCACATGGTGTTCTATGCTGTTACTGTCACATGACTCTTTCTCCTGGGAGTATGTCATAAGGGCTTAGGGGCCGATTTATTCCAGCCCAACCTCAATCTGTCATGATTCTGTTTCCAAGTAGGGTGACAGTCTGACATCAGACTTCAACACACACACAAACAGCTTTGGAGGTAGAAAACATAATTCTATCTAAAAAAAATACCCTTCTCCATTTTTCACTCATGGTTTTTAAGTACATGTGTAAAACAAGATCTCACTTCAGTCTATGGAAAATGGATTTCTGGGTCCTCTTGTTTTGGGGTCTTTCAGTGAATATGCTGATGTATGTTTTTTTTTCCAAATTGTTTTTCTGCTTTTATGGTCTTTGACCAGTATTCACTGATTTCTAAGGTTACACCCTTTTCCCTACCTATGCCAGCAGTTCCAGTAATTAGCTGTGTGCCTGCAGACATGGAACTTGGGTTTTCCAAGCCTCAGTTTCCCTCTTGAACAGACACACTAATTCCTGCCTCGCCTACCTCTCAAGATTACAGAGAGGATGAAATGAGGCAGAGTGTAAGTCAACAAACCATGAGTCAGGGGCCAGATAAACATTTTTTTTTAAGTAAAGAACAAGCCTGGTCTCACTGGAGTATGGCCACACTCCACTGCTGACAGACTGCCCACAGCTGCTTTTGCACAGTAACCAGGGTGGAGTTTCATCAGGGACTTTACGACCTGCAAGCAGAAACTAATGTCAAGGGCCTTTTCAGTTCAGTTTACTATCCAGTTTTCAGTTAGTAACTCCTCTCTGAATGAGGACTCCATAAAAACAAGGCATAGCTTCTAGGATCAGCAGGCTTTTCTTGTGGGTCCCACTCTCTCCACCCAGAAAGCTTCCCAAAGTGGTCCCACCTGGTCTTGGCCATGTGTGATGGTTGGTGCATGGTGAAGATGGGAACAAACTTTCCGGAAAGCAATTTGACAGCGATTGTGGAAGGCCTAAATAACCATCCCCTTGACCTCATCATTGCACTTCACGAAGTTGTCTGAAGAAATAATCAGAGTTTAGATGTGTCTAGAAATCTAAGATGTGATGGTGGAGTGATTACATAAATTATTCAGCAAATGATACCACTATTCCAAACCCGGTTTCAAAGAATCCTTAATCGCCTGGAAAAGTACTCCCGTCATAAAACTAGCACCATAAATGAAAATTGTATTTAATATGGCCAATTCTCAAAGCAAGTCTAGCAAAAAGCATATCCCAGTTTCATGGTGTTTTCTCTGGGTGGCAGAATTACAAGATACCTTCATGATGGTGTTTTTCTGTTCATTATCTTTTTAATCAGAGAAGGAATAATTTAGTAACTAATTCCTGGTTGGAGAACCTTGAGAGGCAGCTGAGGATGGATTAAGCAGGCATCTGTGTGAACTGAAAGGGGAATAAATGGGCACCCAGGGGAGGGGAGTCTGCTTCCTCCCAAATTCCAGCAGCCACTCAACTCCACTCACCCAGACCTTGTGCGGATTTGAGTTACTTGATGTACATGAACAGTTCTCCTAGTCACCAATCTGAATGCCTGCTCTTAAAGTGTATCAAGAACTAAGGGGCTTAGGACCTGAATGGAAGTTACTGGCTGAGCTTGACCAACTGCTTTCCCTGATCTTTGTGAGCCATCAAACGAAATGCCAGAAATGGTATCTCCTGTGTACCATCAGCTTAACACCAGCAACACAGAAATGAGAAGGGGGCTCAACTGACCAACTTGTTTCTCAGTCATGGATTCCCCTCCCCCCACTCACAATCCTTGCTCTCTCAAACTTTCCCGACCTTGGGAATAGGCACCAGAATTCCTCCATATGCCCAAGCCAGTGGATGGCATGGGTCTGATCCCTGGTACTCATCAAACATGAAGGTTCATGAAGTCTGCTCACTATAGATTGTCTCAATCCTGTTTCTTTACATTGTTTCCATCTCAAGTCCATTCTCCTGAACTGGCTACCTTCCTGACCAATCTCTGATGGTGTGACTCTGCTTAAATCTTTCTTACCTTCCAAGACCTAAGACAAGATGCTCAACCCCACTTCCCTCTTGACCTAATGCTCCATCTCTCGGCCTCTTGCTTCTGACCACTCATTCCCTCTAACCTCTAACCTGCTGTTCCTGTCCTCTGAAGGGCTTTGTGGGATCCTACTTGGCTTCACACCTCTTTTCATTGTTAATCCGATCAAATTCTCAGAGTCTCAAAACAGTGCTGGCTCCACCCAAGTGCTCTACAGGAACCAGGCATTGCTGTGCCTGTGTGTATATTGTGTGCATGCATACAGAGGGCAGAGGTCAACTTCAGGTGCCACTCCTAAGAAGCAATCCACCTTATCTCTTTTAGATTAGGGCCTCTACCTGGGACCTGTGATTCATTGATTAGACGAGACTGATTGGTCAGTGATTCCCCAGGTGTTCGCCTCCCAAGAGCTGGGATTACGAGTGTGTACTAATGCCTAAATTTTTACGTGGGTGGTGGACATTGAACTCAGCTCTTCAAGTATGCACAAGTTGTTTATTGACTGAACTATCTCCCCAGGGCTCCAGCTACTGAGACTCTCACGGTCCTCATCTCAGTCCAGTGCCAGCTTCTGGAGGAATCCTTCTAGCAGGCATCCTGAGTTCTTCATAACAGTTAGGGGGCCCTATAATGAGCTGCTCTTACTTTCCTCCTCTCCACTGCCTCTGGGAGACTTCAGGGTACCCCAAGGGCAGGCTGAATCCACAGAGAGTGTCAGAATGCAGACCATCATAACATACAATCAGTATTCATGGAATAGTCCAATGCTTACATCTATAACTGTGTCAACCATAAAATTTGGCACCTTTGTCCCTGCTATCATATTGGGCATGTTACAGATGAGGCAACAGAGGGTCCTAGTCAATAAGCAATTCTATAGATTGTGACACTGGAGAGTATATAAATAAAACTCCAAGTCCTTAGCATGGCTCCTTCTCCAGTGTTTTTGCTCTGCTGTTTGGGTGGATGTTTTCTTGCTTTGGAATGGGTAAACATAAGTATTTTTCAGCATGAATCTTGCCCCAGGGAAAAGTTGCTTGGTTAACCTCTTGGGAAAGAGAAATACTTTAGCCTTTGTTAGCTGGCTCTGGGCAGCTGAGAGATCTTTATCCTCACTGTCTGCTGCTGAGGACATAATGACCTGCCTCCAATCCCTTTAATTATGGGATTTCTGATAGGAATTTGGAAAACAACTTCTAATTCCCGAGGCTTGGATGCTAGCTCATGGTTCAGTTCCAAGGTTCTTACCAAGCATTTTAAAAGACTTTTCTCACCTGCCCCTCTGGGGTAGCACCCCAACCTGCTCTCTTTCCTCCAGAATCCCCCACTGGGGGCTGCATACCCATGCTTGGATCATGGTCTCCTTGCTAGATAAAGGGTCCTCCTCCCTGCTGGGCTGCATCTCAGTGGTGGTGGCTGTACTGAAGCTGCTCTCAGCAGGGGAAATACCTGGGCTGGTGTCCAGGGACAGACAGCCATGGGCGGGGCCCAGGAGTGAGCCAGGCCAGTTGGCCTGATCTTCTTGTATGAGTAGAGCCTTCAGTAACCAACCTAAGATCCTTAAGCCTCAATTTCCTTAACCATCAAATGAGAGTAGTAGTGTTTACCTTTGGAATTTTTGTGGTGAAAACACCTAGCAAGCTATTAATAGACAAAATTTCCAGGCATTGGAGCACACACCTATAATCCTAGAACTTGAGATATAGAAACAGGAGGATCTGAAGTTCAATGTAGTCTTTGCTATATGGAGAGTTTGAGACCAGCCTAGGCCCTGTACAAGAACCTATGTCAAAAAGATCAAAATTCAATCCACCCTAAAACTGACCAACCAACAAAACACATAGACAATTATTTTCTTCTCTCCTCTATTTTTTTTTTTTTTTTTTTTGGCCAGGTTGGTGTAGCTCTCTCCCAGCCTCCACAGACACCTCTCTTTCACAGGCAAAGAAAACCTCATACATATAAAGTTTGGAAAAAGTGGTGGTTGGGGATAGACAATTTTTACTTCAGCATAGGGCAGGGCTGAGCCCTTGTTGTATGGCTGTATAAGTATCTGTGGGCTGTGTGAGGGAGTGGCTTTGCACACTAGAGCCACACAGACATGCTTCCAAGCCCAGATCCTTCAGCTCTGTTAGTCACTAACAGCTAGCTGACAGTAAGGCAGGAATGGTGGTTCCCGTTTCACAGGATCTTAGTAGGAAGCCCTTCCCTCTGCTCATCAGCCTCGGCTCTGGAATCTCCCACCATGAAGGTCAAGGAGGGCCCTACCCTGGTACTGAGTATATTCCCAGGAGTCTCTTGGTGAAGCACAAGTAGGAACTAGAGGTCAATAATCTATTCTCCTCGCATCTTTTAACCTTCCAGATCCTGCTACCCTTTAACATAGTTCCTCATGCTGTGATGACCCCTAACCATAAAATTACTTTTGTTGCTACTTCATAACTATAATTTTGCTAGTTATGAATTATAATATAAATACCTGTGTTTTCTGATGATCTTGAGCAGCCCCCATGAAAGGGTTATTCAAACCCCCACAGGTTGAGAACCACTGTTTTATTACAAAGTTCACAGTGGTTCTGAATATCATCTATCTATCTATCTATCTATCTATCTATCTATCTATCTATCTATCTTCTATCTATATATCATCTATCTATTCATCCATCTATCTGTTTATCTGTCTTGTACGGGAGGAGAGGACCAAATACGAGTGGGGGCTACAACAGAGAGACAGACATGGGACACCTAGGGTTCAATATTAAGATGGGAATACACAGACATACACATACACACAAATGAAAGATAATTTTTTTAAAAAAAAAAAAAAGATGGTCATGATAGATGGCACCTTGAAGTGCTAACGGCATTCTCCCCAAATCACCCCCCACTGCTTATACCCTGCCTCTATCAGCATGCCAAGGTTTTCCTCCCTGGACTTCAGACCCCTTCCCATAGCCAAGATGACTAGCATTAAGACCCTCATGATGGTCAGACTGTCTCTCATAAGAATTTATAACAAAACAGAAGAAACCTAGTTGAGTATGTCCTGCCAAGGGAATTGATACCACCTTAATGTGACTTTATTTTTTTCTCTATGACATAGAGAGGGAGACAGAGGTGCTCAGCAAAGGGTTCTTTAGGGAACAAGAGCATGCATAGAACCCCGAGTTGATTGCCCTTTGATTCAGAAGGTGCTGCAGACCCCTTGCCTACTCCTGAGGGAGGCAGGTCCAGGGATGGAAAGCCAAGCCAAGCAGGATGAGGTCCCCAGAATCCACGCTGTACCCTACCTACTGTGAGCTGGAGCTAGCGGGTGGCTAGGATAATAGCCTCTGGCCCTTCACACAGAAGCCTCTTTTTCTTCCTTCAGGGCATCTCAGCACACACTTAGGTCCTTCGAGGGGCGCTAAGCCTGCAACTAACTCTCTCATATACCTTGCACGTGCGTGTGCTCAAACTGTCCTGCAAGTACTCCTTCACTGTTGAACATGACTCTTACCTTTCTTCCCTATTTGGTCGGCTTGACCTGCACCTCAGAAAGAGACAGGCATTCTGTAAGGTCCCACCCTCTGAAGCTCTTTCTAAAGCCCTCCGAACTAATTAGTTCTCCCACTTAGCACTCAAAGACCTCTGCTCATCTTGCCACTGACATGTTTTCTTTTTTAGATTGTGCTATACTTACTTGATATTTACGGTTACATTTTTAAAATCCATGGGTGATGGGACTTTGTATATTATGCTGTTAATCAAAAAATAAAATCCTTCTCTTCTGCAGTTTTCCAAGCACCCATTCCTCAAACATAATCATGATTATCAATTTATTTGGCAGGCTTCTAGAAATTTCTCTAAGTAAGTGGAAATCAGAATGTTTATATTGATAGTTATTTGACCCAAATGGGGTTACTCTGAGTTAGTTACTTTTCTGCAAATTGTGGTTTCTAGTTTATTTTCACAGAAAAAGCATACCCATTATGTGAATGCTCTGTTGGATGTTTGCTCTAAAATTGTCGTTTTTATTCTCTTCTTAAAAAGTAAATTGTTTACTTTGCTTTTTATTTTTTTATTTTTATTTTTTGCCATTTGTTTCCCTTGGTCTCCTTTGGTTTGGCTTGTGAGGCCTCCTTTGTCCTCCTTGTCCCTTCTCATGGTTGGAAGGGTTATGGTCTGTCTGAGTAATTTATCCTTGTGTTTCAGACCGTGAACTCACCACCCTATTTCTTGATTTGCCTATTGTATTTCCTACCCACAGAGCTCCGCTAAGGCAGATGTAGAAGCTATAGCATGTCTCTCTCCCTGCCCTTGCCTGCTTTTATACCATTGTGGTTTGGGACATTTGCATTCTGCTCTGTTACCATAATCCCCACAGATGTTCAGCCTTTATATTCGTGAATACCATGTTTTCCATACATGCTTATATTTCAGAAATTCGCCGAGATTCCTAATTTGATCTCATTGATGTATCTTGTGGGGGACTGTATGTCATTGTCAAGTCTTTGTTCCTCCGCCTCCATCCTCGCATGAACTCTGCAGTGCTGTGTTTTGCTTCTCTGGACCTGGACTGGTAAAGGTTAGGATTTGGAGAAGTGTTTCTCAAAGGCTATTAGTAAGTAGTGGTATCTCTAAGAGATGGGAATAAGTGAGGGGTCCTTAGGTCATGGGGGATGTGTTCTTGAAAGGGACTGAGGCCTCCTGGCCTTTATCTTCCTTCCCTCTCTCTCCTGCTTCCTGGCTTGCAATGTGAGCACTTTACTCAGTCTTCAGAACTGCCACATGGCACCTCCAACAGGGGCCCGAAATAGTGGATCTTCTCAATCTCATACCAGAACCTTGAGCCAAATAAGTCTTAGGTTTTTGTAAATTAATTATCTCAGGCATTTTTGTGATAGTACTACGAAAGTGACCTACACAGGGAAAGCCTGTCAACTATTTTCATACTTGAAGACAAGAAGGCTGCCAATCAATTCTCAGGATGTACTTATTACCAACAATGATTTACTGTTACCACATCTTTTATCGTTAAGGGATAATAAAGTCCTAAGAACAGTCAGAGATCAGCTTCATTTTTTCTTTAGGATGTCTTCCAATTTTATGTTCTGTTTATTCTTCATCAAAGTTCTACAATATATTAAGGTTACTTTCAATTCTGTCAATTCAGAAAAAATTTCTTCTATAGTATCTTTGAATATGTTTGCCTCTTCTTGTTCCATTGTTTTATTCAGGAGCAACTGGCACGCATATGTGAACTCATATTTTATAAGTATGGCTTCCTTACTGGTGACTTTCACTCTCTTTATTATCTCTCCCTTTATTTCATTTTAAAATTTCTTTATATTGTTGTCTCTGTCCCCAAATAAACTCTATCTTACTGATGTTATTTTCCCTCTATAATTGTTATTCTCAATTGCTTTGCTTCTATGCTGGCTGATTGCTTTGGGAATATTTTCTTTTTGTTTGTTATTTTCTGAGATATATAACAAGCGTGAGCTGGAGCTGAAAGCCACTTCCCATCGAATCTGTCATCTTAGAATGTTACCAAGTACGCTCTGCCTCTAAAATTTGTTACCAAATATGTATCTCCCTGAGGTTTACAAGCATTACCAAACATGAAGTCAATGTGAGTCACAAAGACGGCCCCTGGACTGCAGACCCTTTGATTACAATTAGTGGCTATACATCTCGTGGAGTGATAAGCTGCAGGGCTGAGCTTGTTCTTCGTTCTCTTACACCTCATTTCCAAGACCTTTACGTAATGAGGACCTGGGCTGAAATAATAATACTAGCTATCCACACAGCCTGACCTTTATTCTTGCCTTTCTGTTCTCCTACTGAATGGAAATAAGTTGAGATGTGGCGACCTCATTCTTCCAAGGTCTACCTACATCTCTGTTCTTTCTCTAATACATGATTGTGTATTCATCTTTAAAGGATAGTGCTATTTTTTCCTATCAAGAGAACCTAGCAGCCTACTTGACTTCTATTATCTTCCAAAGGTGTATAGCAGATATGAATTCTACCCTGTCATACTTAGTGTGACATCAGAGTCTGTGAAAAACAACTCCATCTCCAAATGCCGATGGATTAACACGATATGAGCTCATTTATTACTATTGTATGAGCCTGTTGCAGTTGGTTCTGATCGTCAGGTGACTTAGCATATGCTGAATCAGAGGTCTGCAATTTTTTGTTTTTCTTTCTTTTGTGTGTGTGTGTGTGTGTGTGTGTGTGTGTGTGTGTGTGTGGTGTGTGTGTGATCTCTTAGATCCAACTAAAGAAAGGAAGAGGTAAAGAGGGGAGGAGAAAGAGAGGATGGAATGGGAAGAGAGGAGAAGAGAAAAAAGAGAGGAGTAGGGAGGAGAGGCCCAGAAGTGACATCCATCACATCTGTTCTCATCTGCCCATGGGAACCCTTCACAAGCCTCAACTGATTGGAAATGGAAGGCTGGGAAAGGTGGCTCCCGACTGAACAGCTGCTCCCTATCCATTTTCCTCTATGAAAAGACTCAAATGACCACTAGTGAGGACTTCACCATCCCAGCCTCATTGCCATCTTCACCTTCCTTTACTGAAGATAGTACAGTCTTCATTACTTTTACCCCTTTTGTTGTTTCAAGTGGATTTAGGAGTAAGCATCTTTTTGACTCATAAGTATGTCTCTCAATCATTGATTTTTTTTTCTCTAAACCAGAAATGTTACATCGGTGTTTTTCAGCACTCAGCAAGATGGCTGATAGCAGCTATTAAACCAAGGTTTCTTGGATGAAAGAATGAGTAAGTGAAAGCTGATTTCCCTATGTGCCCCGTTCTCAACTTATTCTTTTTAGTCGCTCTTTCATTAGCTCAGGAGAGTGATAGGAGAAGCAGTCAGGGCTGCCTCCTTCTCTTTCCCGCTTGCCCCTCCCGTCCTTCTTTGACACAAGCCTTTCATCCTGTCTCATTGCACTGATGGACCCCACCCTAGAATGAAATCTGGTGGAGCCTGGCTCATGGCTTAGCAGGGTTCCTGTTGCCAAACAAGCTGAACAGTGTGCCTCCCTGCAACTTGGCTGTAAGATTTGATACGGGGAGAAAAAGAAAACCTCTGGTCTGTCTGGGTAAACATTTCACTGGTGAGATGGCCAGGTGCTCTGCCGCTCCAGCTGGTGCTAAATGTCACAAGCATTACACAGGTCTGGGGTGTGGATCAAGTATGCATAAAGAAGTCTGCTTTGTCCGAACTCAATGGGTCACTATGTCAAAATCCCCTTTCCGGAGCCAGTTATTTTTGTAGAGTGGACAATACCCATGAAAGAACATCCACAGAGTCAGATTAGCAGGGAGTAACTAGGAGCCTGACCCTGGAAACAGGTGGACTGTGTTGATCATATCTTATACTGCCATTTGCCAGTTCTGTGACCTTTGGAAAATTGAGCAATTTGAGTTTCAATTTCTTCACCTATAATAATATCAAAATAACTATCCAAGTTGTCTTGTTTTTAGCAAGTAGAATAAAAAATCTTGGTGCAAAATAGATATTTGGTATTTTACAACATGAATTCATCTAAACACCAAATGGACATAAAGCTTTCAGCCCTGAATCTAGTATATTCTGGGCGATCAGTACAGGCTTGGTTATGTCAGTAACGATAGGCTAGCTTTGCTAGGTTGTTTGAATAAAAAAACTCCCCAAATCTTGAGACAAAGAAGGTTTGTTTCTCACTAATACTCCCTGTTGATAAAAGGGCAGTTGGGAACTCTGTTCTAGGTCATCCTCAGGCTGTTAGGACAGACACCACCACCAAGAATACTGTCAGTTAGTGTCCATTGCAAGGCAAAGTATATTCTTCCACTCTATGATTCTGGGTTTGGTCATATGACTTCCTCTGACCAGTGGGCTGCTAACAGACTTAAAGCAAGTAGAGACCTGAACATACATTTGCATGTTCCTATTAGGGGTATTCTAACTCTATAGCAACTTGAGAGCATGCCTGAGCAAGCCTGCTGAAGTGAAAGAGATACATGGAACAGAGCTGAGATTCCCCAACTGCCCAGTCATGGCCATCCCAAATCAGCCAGTTGGCTGTTCCCAGACGTGTGAGTGAGACAAGTAAATACCGGAAGAGCCTCTCAGCCAACACCAACCACCTCTAGATTCATGAGCAACAAACACAGTTGTAGTAGAGGTTGTGTATTGTTATATAAAATGGATAACTAATACACTGTGTTTCAAGTTCTCCAGTATGTGTGTGTCTACACCTCTTCTGAGTCCTCAGGGGAAAACATACATGTTAGATTTTACTGAAGACCCCAACAGTAGGCCTGAATGGGGCTGACATAACAGAAACTTACAAATCTCCATTTATCTTGGACTCTTGTCTTTGTTTCTTAGGCCAATAGGTTCTGCACAGCTTCCCCTTCTCATTTACCTTACACAGTACATAATTCTGCCAGGTGCTATCTACCATTGCTCTTTACCATAAAGTTTCTCAGCCTTTTTTTTTTTTTATAAATTAATCCACTTGTCTCAGATAGTCAGTATCTACAGAATTGGAAAACCCCTCAATTATGGGATCTACACTCAAGAGTAAATATTTATTCTTTGTGTACTTGAGGAAGATCTGGAACATTAGACTTCTGCAAATACTCACTGAGATTCCATGAGAAAGTGGATAATGTGTTTCGGGATGGCAAGGTGACAAGTTGTCTCCATTTTTATTTACACAATGTCCTGAGGCCTGGACAGGTCATCAAGGCCCAAGGTCAGAAAGCTTATGAGAGGTCAACTGTCGACAAGCATCTGGAAGTCTTAATCTTCACTGGATCAGACACCCAGCCTTGGCACTAGCCACTCTGAAACTTGGCCTGGATTTATACAAAGCTTGGCCCAGCATCTTCAGTGGCTTCATTGAGCTTGGCAGGACACATTGACAGAGTTGGGCCAGACAGGCTGCAAGACAACACCCATAACTGTTCCACAGGCAATGGTGCCCTGACCACAGACTACTCGTCTTAGGGGCTTTACCTGGTGGAGAGCAGGGTGTGGGTTTGTTTCTGAGTTATGCAAACTGAAGTTGGTTGTGACAACATAGGGCTCCACACAGCCTGCTAGACTCCCTTGAGCTAATGCTTGCTGGGCTCTATTCAGAACTGCAATTGCCAATGGGTAGAGAGGTTTAGTATCCACCCCTGCTCTTTTAATTCCCTCTGTATAGGAGTGTCCTACCATGGGGACAGCAGAGCTTCAGAGACAGGTGGTGGTGCCAAGGGGAAAGGCTGGTGGAGAAATAGCTTTGATAGAGTTTAGGGTAGTTTATGTGTGCATGTGCACATGTGTAAGTCTGTGTGTTGAGGAGCTATGGGTTATGTGCCATGTAGCCCTGCTCTGTGATCTTGAATAAATCGCATCCTCTCTTGGGATTCTATTTCATCTTCAAAGGATTTACAGAGAAAAAAAAATATATGAAGCACATTTGAAGGAAGTAGGATTTTTGTTCTGGAGAAAAACAGAGGGCCAGTCCACCTTTAACTTCAGTTCTAAGATTTTAAGCACCTTGAGGAAGGGTCAAGACTATACTGCCCAGCATTGAATTCTTTTTTACTCTAACAAATGGAAGAGACCTTCAGGGTCATTTTCCGTACCATCCTCTCAGTTCCAGAAAGGGACCAGAGAAGAGAAGGTACTTCTCAGTCACACAGAGTGAATTTCAGACCAAGAACTTGGATTCTCTGATCCACAGAATAAAGCTCTTTCCAGCACAAATGATATTTTCCACCTATAAAATAAATACATTTTTAAAGCTCTGACACTTTTGGATGTTTTATCTTTTACAATAGACTTTGTTCTTTCCTTCTTCAAGCAACTTTTAAGGTTAACTCAGGGGTTGACTATGGAAATTACAGTCTTAGGTTCATGAGAAATCTGTGAAATTCCAAAGGCATAAATATCCCTTGGAAAGCCTGGAGATTCCTTTCAGCCCAAGCCTTGGACCAACAGTATCCCACTGGAATGGAGATGGCCTCCTACATAGTTGGTACCAATTTCAGCTCGAGGATGGAATATCTGAGTTGACATGATCCACCCCATTATGAAAAGGGAGAGTTATGACCCTCCCTACTGGTGACTAACACGCTAATGAGAAAAATCTGCCTGGAACCCCAAAACCCAACAAGAACAATGAAACTTAAGACAATTCTTCAAACAGCCAGAAGGCAAATGGGAAACTTAGAGTATGGAATAAGGACTTGGAATGGAACCATGGAAACAGCTATTGTCTCATTGATAGACACTTGGTGAGTACCTACCAGGTGTCAATTCATGTGCCAAGTACTTGTGAGTTACAGGGAGGAAAGCATGGCAAGCTGGCCCTCTGAGGACTCATAATTTCAAGAGATTAGGCAAATAGCCCATGGATAATACTCTGGAACATTAAGTGAAAAGAAGCCCCACATAATACTGTTGAGCAGCCTAGTCCAGAAATTCCTTTGAGCTTCAATCCAGCAGCCTTGCAAGCATCAACTATCTGTATGTCTCACAGGCATAAGCACATCTTCAAAATGGAGCTCATGGTCTTTCACCCCAGATATCTATGATTCAGTTATTTTAACTGATACCAACATTTACTCAATTGTTCATTCCATCAGTCAAGGCAGGTCCTTGATAAGAACCTGCCAGCCAGCCACTGAATTTTGTAAAATTTAAATTCATTTCATACATGTCTCACTCTGTTCCTCTTCATTATGGCCTCCCCAAACAAGTCAACATCTTCTGTTGCTTCAGAAGATTCAGGTATGACCTTGATTGGTGCTTTCAATCCATTCTCTATGGAGTAATAAGTCTGTTTTTTTTAAATACACATCTGATTCGACCATACTTTTGTTTAAAACATCCCAGTTAGAATTTGTGGATTCCACTGTGAATGACAAACTGTTGTGGGACACCCTTCACCCTATACTTTGCAGCAGCATACAAACGGAAAGCAAAGCAAACCATGTTTTTAGAACATAGACAACAGAGCAAAAGACTGTGACTTCTGCACTTATCTTAACAAAAGGCTGTGAAGGGATAGAACTGTGTTTTCTGAAAGTGAGAAAACAAAGACCTATGACTGTGTTAGTTCACTACTTGGAAATAGCTTCCAGGCTGTAGAATATAGGAAGGAGGAAACAAAAAGGAAGGTAACAAGGCAGCTAGGCAGCCTTCTTGGGCTAAGATGATGGAGACTTACATTGAGTCATTAGAACAGCTAGAGTTTCTGAACAGAGTACTGGAGAGGAGGAGCTGCAAAGAAGGGAACAAAACGGATAAAGAGAAGGGAAGAGAGAGGAAAAGACACTACTAATATTTTCAGAGATGTCCCCTTCCTATGAATACAGATTTGAGCACGCACAAAATGAAATTCCATGACTCCAAAGGAGGAAATAATTCTTTGGAGAGAAATAGGTCAGAGCAATGCCCAGGATCAATACAAGAATAAGAATAGCCAGGCAGTGGTGGTGCATGCCTTTAATCCTAGCACTCGGAAAGGAGATGCAGAGGATCTCTGTAGTTTGAGGCCAGCCTGGTCTACAAGAGCTAGTTCCAGGAAAACTAGGGCTGTTATACACAAAAACTCCATCTTACAAAACCAAAAAAAAGAAGAGAGAAAGAGAGAGCATAATTTTGAGTCCAATAGCCAGAATGGAGAAATCTTATCATTTCTAGGAATTAGGTAGCATCTTCAAAGGTGACACCTTAGTAATAATAATATATTACTTCTAAAATAAAGTCTGCTTTAAACATGTCATAACAAAGTTTAAAAGAAGTCTTCTAAAAGATAAAAGTAATCCAAAATTGCATAATTGATCATCAGAATAAAATTCAGTGCTCTTGAAATAAACAAATCTACCATTCATCAACATAAAAGTCATATTATCCAGTATCCAACCATCTGTGGTGATTTGAATAAGAATGGTCCCCATAGATTCATATTTGAATGCTTGATCATCAGGGAGTAGCACTATTTGAAAGGATTAGGATGTGTGGTCTTGTTGGATGAATTATGTTACTGGCAGTGGGCCTTGAAGTTTCAAGGACCCAATTCAGGCCTGGAGAGTCTCTCTTTTCCTCCTGCCTGTAGATCCAAATGTAGATTTCTTAGCTTCTTCTCCAGCACCATACCTTCCTGCATGCCACCATGCTTCTTGCCATGATGAGAATGGACTAAACCTCTAAAACTATAAGTAAGCCACAATTATATGTTTTCCCATGAATACTAAGACAACATCTATGTAAAAAAGAAGGAAAATAGGACTCAAATGAGAGGAAACTCAATCAAAAGAATTACACCTAGAGATGATAAAAATGATAACATTGGGCCAGGCAGTGGTAGCACATGCCTTTAATCCCAGGACTCAGAAAGCAGAGGCAGGGGAATCTCTGAGTCTGAGGACAGATTGGTCTATAGAGTGAGTTCCGGGACAACCAGGGCTATGCATAGAAATTCTTTCTCAAAAAAAGAGTAATGTTCGTAGATATAGATTATTAGTTAGAAGTCTGCCATGAATCTTACAAGTATGTCTGAGAATACAAAATGTGTGAGAAAGAAAGAAATTGAAAATGTAAAAGACTGGACATGTGTACAAGTGGATGTGCACAGGTGTGTGTACAAGTGCATGTGCACAGGTGTGTGTGGAGGTTGAAGTTGACATTGAGGGAAAAGAATAATATCTGTAATGAAAATTACCACCAGATTCTACACTGTAGAACAAAAGGCTATTGAACTTAAAACTATAGCTTGGGAATCTAATATCAAGTAATAGGAAAATGAAATAAAACAGGGTTGCCCTGAGATGTGGTAATGAACCAACCTGACTCCATCTTTAGATCAGACTGCATCTTGTTACAATGTTAAAATAAGTTCATTATTGTTTCCTGTACAACTTGAGTTTGAGCATATCTTGGCCCATTTTCTGGAATTTGACATGTTCTACAATCTATATCCTGATCTCCACCTTGATAAGAGAAATGTTCTGCTAAATAATATTGAGATGCTCTATTAAGTTCCTATATAACCAAAATCCCTCTGGAAATCCTCCAACCCTTGAAAAGACCCCTTGTCTTGCAGTTCTTGTGCTATATAAATTTCACTTTCTCCCAAGTTCGATGCTGTTCTTTCAAACCCCACTTTAGGAAGACATCCTGTCTGACTGAAAATAAAGCTTGCTTACTTCAACTAAAAGAATTTGGGTAATGGTCCTTACTCTCATTTGGCAGAATTAACAGCAAAATAAGAGGAAGCAGCCTAATATATATGAAACTGGAGTACCAGAAGAAGAGGAGATTGGACAGAAAAGTTGTTGAAAATAATTAATTGAATTTTTTTCTTAAAATGAGGTAGAAAACTGAAGTCCCCAAAGCTCAATGAATGTCAAACAAACAATGCAATCATCAACAACTAAAACAACAAAAAAAGAAATCATGCTAAGGAACTTACTATCAACTTTTCGGAACGAAAAAAAATGACAAAAAGGAAAATTTAAAAGCAGCCAGAGGAAGCAGCTGTGCCTGGAGTGGAGAAGAACAGAAACAAGACCAGGGGCAGACTTTTGGCTGGAAATCGTGCAGGTGAGAACACACTGTATTTTAAGAGCTGAGGCTGAGAATGGTCAAATTAGAATTCTGTGCTCAGCACTAATCCTTTAAAAAAAATTTAAGGAACAAAGAGACTTTCACACATCCTCAAAAACAGATAACTCATTTGTCACCATGTATGTATTGGGTGTTAAGGTGTATCTTCAGGAAGAAAGAACTGGAATAAAGACAGACTGGATAAATACCAGGGCAGTGGTAAGCAGAGCGAGCAGCAGCCAATCTCTTTTCACCAAGCTGCTTAGGAGCCCTTGAACCAAGGCTCACTTGGGTCCCTGACTGGCCACTCCCCTTTGAGCTTCACTGTTCCAGAAGAGTCCTACATCTGGTGCCAGACCTGATCCCCCTTCTGTCTGCTTCCAGATCTCTCACTTCAACTCTGCTGACCTGTCCTCTTCTTCCCTAGCCACCGTCCTTCCCAAGACAGCTGGTATCTCTTGCATACTCAGTGATTTACTCCTTCTAGTTGTCTTCCCTGCACTGTGTCCTGCTCCATATCAACCATCCAGAATGGAGGCTAGCTCGCCTTTAAGATGATCTTACTCTGCAGCCTAGTATTATTTATGCTCTATTTAGTTCGTACTTTTAAAAATTTTTTGCATGGGCACCTATTCCATCATTGTAACGATAATTATGATGTTGTTGATATCAATAGAAACCTATGATGAGTAATGATTGCATAAACAAATACATAAGTGTCCCCAGTATATTTCAAACAGCACAAGTTTTGATGATCTGTGAGTAGATAAGGGCATGTTCCTGGTCTCCCTGGAAGCGGCTGACCAGGGACTCATGTTCATGTAAGTTGGGAAAACCCAGGCCATATGTGAGAAGCCTTAGTCATCACATTCACCCAAGACCTCAACTAGGAACCACCACTGATTCTGAGAAGCGTGGGCTACAGCATTTCTTTTCCCGAATACTCTTTCTCAGAAGCTCTGAAGCATTCCCTGACCCTCATCAACCACGCTGCCAATCCTCACCCTCACTCAGGACCACTGTGGAGTGAAGAGGTCCAGCCAGAGGGTACTAGCGTTTACTTTTTGGCTATCCCCTTACTGATTCATGTCCTCTGAGACCTGGTGCCACTTCCTGTGATGTCTGCCTCTCAAGGCTTCTGAGAGGCTCAAAAAAGATGAGAAGAAACCTAGCATGAAGTGGTCACGTGTCCCCTCCTCTGCTGTTCCGATGACCTCTATGGATCAGTAGATTGGCCTGTTATCTCCTGATGATCTTTGGGAAAGTGTCCTTTCCCCATGTGTCTTTTCCCCCTCTACATGAGTATGTGTCTGCCTGCGTGTGGAATCACTTGTGTGAGCGGGTGCACATGCATATGTGAATATGTGCTGCATGTTTGTGTATAGTCCTGAGGGTTGACATCAACTGTCTTCCTCAGTCACATTCTACTTAGTTTTTTGAGCCAGGGCCTCTTGCTGAACATGGAACTCAACAATTCCAACTAGCCACCTTGCTCTGGGGATCCCATCTCTGACTCGCAAACACAGGAATTTCAGGTGGCTGCCACATTTCCTTGGATTTTCTGTAAGTTTTTAGGAATCCGAAGCCTGTGGGTGTTTTATCCTCTGTGCCATCTCCCCATCTCAAAGGACTGACCACTGCAGGCTGGTGGAAGAGAAGGCCTGTAGAAATGATGCCTCAGTTCTGCCAGTGCCCCTATGTTGGTTCCTTTAACCTTTCCAAGCCTCTGTGTCCTTATATTTTAAATGAGCATAGTTGTGCCTAATTTTTTAGCACCAGTGTGAAAATCAGGAGCAAATATGAAAAAATATTTTGTAACCTGCTCATGATCTGGTGAAATGAGGAACTCAGGCTTGAAGTCACTATATGATGTCTTTCACCTCCCTGTCTAGGGTATTACAGCTAGTATTCACATCTGTAAACTGGATTACAACTGCATTATATAATTGTTAATGTGTCTAATAACAAAAGGATGCTGGCTATCATCTGTGAAGCATGTAATCTACAGCAGGCAATGCTGGACCCAGCGTGAGATTGGGTGGAGTGGTCGATATGGATGATAAAGAATATTTCTCACTAGTGCTGTTGGGATACGTTGGTGTTGTGTGTGTGTGTGTGTGTGTGTGTGTGTGTGTGTGTGTGTGTGTGTATGGTTAATAAAAAGCAGCTTGGATAGCAGTCAAGTGTAGAATGATCTTAAACGATCTACAAACAATGCCGTCCTTCTTTCCTATGGCATCCTCTCCCCTCCACCCCAGTGCTGGTGGAAGGCGTTGTAGTGAGCATGAGACAATTCTCCACAGCTTGTGAAGAAATAGGGATACAGAGGTACACTCGATAGGATGTTCCAAGAGGGATACAGTCCCCCAAATATCCTCTTTACCTAATGGTCTCTGGTAAAGCACTGAGGAGCAGGAATCTCCCTGGGTCCTTTTGCGATCGTGACTGGTAGTGGGTTGGGAAATGTGCTGTCCTGACTTATTTTTTTGGTAGTAACTTGTCTGAGCCGGAAACTCTGGGTCCGCTGTGGCCTTCTCATGCTGCCTCCCTCTCTCATCCTCACTTCTTCCAAGAACTCCTAAAGTCTTGTGTGATGGTGCATGCTATGATCCCAGCACCACTGAGGCAGAAAGATTACCATGAGTTCAAGACCAACTTGGGCTACATAGTAAGAAATCGTTTTGAAAACAAACAACCACCCCCCAACAAATAACAAATATAAAGAAAGGCATCAAGTCCTCTCCACAGCCCAGGGCACACCTTAGAAACAAGAGGCATGTGTTGTGCTGGTGGGGAACTCTGGTGTCTGCCACTCAGGTGGCCTTTGAGCCAGTCATTTCTGGGTTTGCACGACTGCCAAGGGTGACTCCATGATGAAGGAATTTTACTGCATGTTCTTTGGCCTGAATCGAATTTCTTGGGAAATGGTGCATGAGCATTGCATCAGGAGGAAAGTGCCCCCAGGCTCAGTCAGGCAATGACAGGACATGGAGCCAGCTCCTGATTAGTGGCAACATGCTTTGGTTAGGAGCATAGAAGAGCTGATGCCCTGAAGCAACAGAGCTCTGATCTCCTGGAAATGTCCCAGCTGTGGCTTCATGCTGCACCATAGAAAGAGGCCTCTTGTAGGACCTTCCAAGATGAAAGACAGCATTTTCTGGATAATTAGGGCTCTCATTCTAGTTCTCTGCCTTCATTCCAGTTATTCAGGATTACTGTGAGAATTCCACAGAACGGCTTGAGGAGAACCGAGCAATGACTAGGGGATAAGAAGTAACCATTCCACCATTTGAATCTGGAACCAAGCCTCAACATTGCTTTTCCATAAATACAATGTAAATGGAATCGGTCATCTTTTTTTTTTTTTGGTTTGCTTTTAGAAGAACACAACCCCAACGGATCATTTGGAGCCTGAATCCAAACCTCTTCATGTTCTAAAATTAATGAACCAGAAAAGAAGTAGAAAAAAAAAAACCCTTTTGAATGAAAACACTATTTTATCTGGCTTGTTGGACCAGGATTTGTTTTCTGTCTCTTTAAAAACGGGAAACCATCCAAATGGGAAAATACCACTCAAAACACAAAACACTAGTAAACACATAAATTCAAAGATGGATGTCACCTGGAGCTCCTTCAGTGGGATATTCCTAACTTTTCTATAAATAATAATTTCATTTTTGTTTAATATAAGTATACTATGGGACGATTTAATTACCTGAATTAGGACTATCTAATAGAAGAGCTCTATGTCAGTATTCAGAAAGCTGTTTTATCCTTTTTAATGAGTCTTAGTAATGACCAACATTTTATTGGTTAATGATAGTTTATCTTGATAATTATCTATTGATGGCTATTCAGGTTCCCTCCATAATTTTACTTTGACAAAGAATGTTACTGTAAATATTTGAATTGGCATGTTTGCTTTAGACTTGAAGTGTTTCTGAAACAAAGAGGATACTTATCTATCCCCTCCTCCGTGGAAAGTCATAATTTTATTTCTTGTCATTGGTGATAAAAATGCTATCTTCCACACCCTGGTGTGCTAGCTTGCCAGCACCATAAACAAAACTCCTAACACAGGCTACTTAAGTAAGAAAAAGAGAGTTATTCAGGTCATAATTTAGGGGGTTTGGGGAGGGGCATGGCAGTGTCGCCGACTGAGTTCTGGTGAGGACCTTGGGGCTAATGGTGAAGGGGAGGAGTAAGAGTGAGAGCAGGTGGCCATGCCTGCAGCCAGAACTTCCTCTTCACAGCAGCTCTGCTACAAGACTACCAAGAGGTTTCCCGAGAACCATCTGCCATGCCAGGAGCATATTACCAGTGACTACCAGCCCCCTACTAGACTCTGCCTCTAAGCGGTTCTCACACCTGCCCATATCCCTACCTGTGGAGACCACATCTGCCATCCCTGAACCTTTGAGTGGGCACAAACCACAGCACCTGGCTCAAAGTAACCTGTTAGAGTCGGTTACTCTAATGGTCCTTCCGCATCTCCAAAGAGAAAGACCCCACCCACAGCACATAGGGGAAACAACTGTCCCACTTGGATAAGTTTAGAGAAGGGGGTACTCAGACATGACAGCTTTAGTTTTAAAACAAGGAAAGTACTAGGGGGCTGGAGAGATGGCTCAGAGGTTAAGAGCATTGCCTGCTCTTCCAAAGGTCCTGAGTTCAATTCCCAGCAACCACATGGTGGTTCACAACCATCTGTAATGAGGTCTGGTGCCTCTTCTGGCCTTCAGGCGTAACACAGAAAGAATATTGTATACATGATAAATAAATAAATAAATAAATACATACATAAATAAATAAATATTTTTTTTAAAAAAACAAGGAAAGTCCTGAGTAGGGTGGGTCAAATTGGTTACCATGGGCAGTCTATGACTTCACACGGCTGTGCACACAGGATCTCTGTGACTGCTGCACAGGCTCCACGCTGTCTGACACCTGGCCTGAGGTGGCTAGATTGGAGCCCGTTACGTTCCTTCCCTTGAGAATTTGCTTTGAGAATAAAGAAATTGTTTCTCGGCAGCAGGAACTAGATTTGAAGTTTCAGTAACCAAAGGGTGACGTAGAAGATTTAGTTAGTCAAGCACCAGCTAGAGATGGGGAGAAGAAAAGGAGAAAAAAAAAGAGGGGAACTGGTTGTTAAAGGAGCATGCACTTGGAATAACTGTCTTCTCCATGCAGAAGCAAGATTCTTCAACATCCCTATTCATCCTTCCTGTAGCCTCTCCGTCCTACACTCTCCCTGTCTCCCTTGTTCATGTGTGCACAGGTGCACAGAGGACCAAGGTCAACATCAGATATGAACAAAGTGTCACATTGCAGCTTCCACGACGAGATTTTAATTTTTTTTCCCTTTTTAAAAAAATTTCCTTTTCTCTCTTAAATATATTGGGGGAGGAACAGGGGTGGAGGACAGGTGGGAAGGGATGGGGAAATGAGTGAGATCAAGATATAAGATGTTAAATACATATAGGATAAATTTTAAAAATAAGTGTTCTTTGACTTCACTGGAGCAGAGTCTGAATTGAATGCAGAACCCTCTGACACTTTTCCAGCTGGCAATTTTTTCTCCTGGGATCCTACATCTCCTCCTGAATGCTGGACGTACAGATGGGCTGCAACACTCGCCCAAAGTATATGTCAAATTCAAGCTCTGGCTCCTGCTTTTTGCATGACAAACTCTTTAACCACTGTGTTACCTTCCCATCCATCTCTTTTTTTTTTTTTCTTTTCTAAGACATGAAGCTACTCTGTAGCCCAGGCTTGCCTCAGAGTCTCCTACTTCTGGCCTTTATAGTGCTGGGATTACAGGGGTGAGGCCTTTCCTGCTCTCTTTCTCTGGATTGCTGTGTGGCTCTTCACAGTAACTACTGATAACCCCCCTCCCTCCTGCTGTCATTTGAAGGAATCTCAGTTCTTAGTCAGCCTGTTCCATCCTCCAGTGTGTCATGCCAGGCACTGTTGTCCCTGCCAATGGATCAGTCCACAGATCAGAGCTCTCATGATCTGGCTAGCCTGACTGGTCCAGATGGGCTTCCTGTATGATTTTGTTGGTAGTTGCATGTATTGAACACTGCCAAGCTGAACATTGTCTTAGAGTCTCTGGCTTCCAGGAGTCTGTCTATTTCAGGCCAGGAGCAGGTGAAAAGGGGATCATCTCATGGAGTGTCTGCTATACTCTCTTATTGAGTTCAGCTTGGCAACATGCCTTTCCTTGCCCTTCTGGCTTTTTAATGCTTGTCTGATAACCTCATCCAGATGTCTTGGAGGGTAGGATTTCACCTCAGTGCCTCAGTCAAGGCACTGGTCCAGGACTTGTTCCTCTGCCAGGGACTTACTGCCATTCCCCTCCACCCCGCAACAGGGGGATTCTCATCATTAGGTTTCGGCAGCAACCCAGAGAGATCTACCTTATCATTTACATATCATGTAACTGATTCTTTGCTCACATAGTTTCCACCTCTTTCCCACCCTCCTGCTCATCTTTATTCATAGCCTCACACTGATTTGTTTCCACTCTAGACTTACTGTTATTTAAATGTAGGATGCTACTACGCCTCATGTGTTTGAACTCTTAGTCTGATGATGCTGTTTTTGGAGACTATAGAACCTTTTGGACTTGGGTCCTAACTGGTAGATGATGCAAGAAGTAGGGTCTAAAATAGAGGGTGATACCCAGTCCCTCCAACCCTGGGTCCTTGCTTCCTGATCCACTGAGATGTAGCAGGTCATATCGTAAGTTCCTGCCATGGCTGGTGCCCTAGCTGCCATCATGACTTCTCCATTGCACACCTTTGAGTCAGCAAACCATTATTCCTTTGCTTCTTGTCAAGTGTTTAGTCACAGTGATAAGAAAACCAGGGCAGGCTGGACCTTATTGTTTTCATATCACGTAACTGATTCTGAGTGCTTCTTTCCCCTGCTAAACGTTGGTGTGCCTGCTTACTCTGCCTCTGCTGTCAGAGAACAGTGTCTCTAAGCTGAGTTCTTCAAGTCTGGACTATCGTTTGCATCTGAGATTTCTTTTGGAGGCGTGGCTGCCAGCTGATGGGCTGACTGAGAAGTGATCCTGATGGCTCATTTGGTCGACTCACTGATGAAGTCGTCATCAATGGATTGATGTTTTCCTATAGAGTAATAATCTGATGTCATGTTTGAGATGGTAGAAATGTAAGGTGGCAGGGCCTAGTTGGAGGAACAGGTTTAGGGGACTATATCTTGTCGTGGGTTCTTTTCCCCATCTGTCTCTCTACTTCCTGGATCCCTTGAGGTGAGCAGTTTTGCTTTGTTTCATATTTTCTTCTAAAACTTTGCCTACATCTCAGGCCCAAAGCAATAGAGCCAAGCAACCCTGGGCTGAAACTTCTGATACTGAAATCCAAAGCAAACCTTTCATTCCCTAGGTCATTTGCTTCAACAGTGAAAACCTATCAGTGAACTAATGATAGGGAAGACCCTTGATGCAGCATAGGGGGCTTGGAGTCTTCCCATGGTTTTCCTGGGCTCACTACTGAGCTCAGCAGCTTACAAGATCACTGATTTGTGCTCCAGTTGTCCCGGGAAATCTGACTTCCTGCAGGGCTTGACCTCTGTTGATCTTCTCAGTGTTGTCTTTTTCCTTTTGCTCCTCTAACTCATCTTCAACCCCACCAGGCTTCCCAGCATCCCTGAGTTAAGCCATCTCTGGGTCTTCATTCATGTTGGCCACTGTGCCTTTAATGTGCTTCCTTTTGTTTTGTCTGCAGCCAAGTGAAATCTCTGATGTGATTTTAAAGTACCTCCCAGGCTGGACTCGTATCATCCTCCCCTGTTCCTCCTTCGACACACATCTTCTAAGTGGTTCTTTATTTGTTTGCTTGGTTGCTCTTATGTCATGACTTCCTCCCCTTGAAATCATTTTAATTCTCACTATCTTCAAAGATAACATCTAGGTCTATCTCTATACCCAAAAACCTAGTAATAGAGCCTAGGTGCACATTGCTGCAGCTGCTTTGTGCACGAATGCGGAGGATTGAACTTGGGTCTTCATGCTTGTGTAGTAAGATCTTTACCTACTGAGCCATTTCCCTGTCCCCTCCAGTGCCAGGTTACATTTAAGTATCACCTAGGCTCTATTACTAGGTTATTTTGACCCTCATTACTCATTCTAAAATATTCCATTAGACATATTTTAGGGAGCACCAAAATTAGGCACCAACACCAAATGAAATCATACCAGAGAGGAGAAGATGCTGACAGATCATCCCTGTGGAGGTGATCTTCCTAGGCCCCGGCTGTTTGTCACTGGAGCAGAGGCACCTCCAGATAAGCACAAGGGACACAGAGGGAATGGTCTGACCTGGCTCCACATGTGACTCGGGACAACGTTCTACCAATGAAGAACATCTTTCCTCCATTTCAGTTGAAATCGCCTCCTTAAGACAACAAGGTCTGCGGATCTTTGTGTTTATTGAAAACAGCATTGCAGAACAGCTAAGGGACCCTGAAGAGACCACTTCCCTCTGGATCTGTCTCCCTACCTGTAAAATGAGAATTTGTCTGGATGATCTCTAAGGGCTCTTTTGTGTGTCAATGGTTCTTCATTTTGGCTGGGGATAGAATTGCCTTGGGGAAATGAAGTGGGGGAAATCAGAGACTGGCATTTTTAAAGGTGCTTAAGAGGTTCAAAAATATGGTATATCCAGGGCTCTCAGT
>NW_026067932.1:11623356-11756664 GCF_014885135.2 Alexandromys fortis
TTCTTCCTTTCCAATACGAATCCCCTTGATCCCCTTATGTTGTCTTATTGCTATTGCTAGAACTTCAAGCACTATATTGAAGAGGTATGGAGAGAGTGGACATCCTTGTCTTGTTCCTGATTTTAGTGGGATGGCTTTGAGTTTTTCTCCATTTAATTTAATATTAGCTGTCCGTTTGCTGTAGATAGCTTTTATTATATTTAGGTATGACCCTTGTATCCCTATTCTCTCCAAGACCTTTATCATAAAGGGGTGTTGAATTTTGTCGAATGCTTTTTCCGCATCTAATGAAATGATCATATGGTTTTTTTCTTTCAGTCCATTTATATGGTGGATTACATTGATAGATTTGCGTATGTTGAACCAGCCCTGCATCTCTGGGAAGGTCTTGAACACCCTAACACAGAAGAAGTGGAAAAAAATCGACTTTAAATCTTGATGCCAAAACCACCACAAAAAAAAAATTGTAATGTCTGTTGGAAACAGGCTTCATGCTGGCTGTAGGGTGGACATTTCTTTCATCCCCCCCCCTATTTATAAAGTGAGGTCACATCTGTGCCTCTTCTGTCTGGTACTGGGAGAATGGCACACAACAGTAAACATAATGCACCCAGCATCATGCACGGGCATGACAATGCCCAGTTACTACTCATCCCCATCCATGACATTTATTAAAGTATCCTTGCAGAGAACAGCATTCCCCAAGAATCTTCTAATGAACACGACTTCCTGCCCATGATGTTTCCCATAAGATGAGATTTAAAGGGATTTTATGGTTGAATACATTAGGAAAATTTTGAGTCCATACTGTTTTCTTGGGCTAGTGTTCAGTGACATGTGGGTAAACCAGCTCTCTGAAAACACGAAAATAAAGCCACAGATCTGTAGCATGTGCAGCTTTCCATGATATAAATACTCCTACCGCAGCCGAGTTCAAGTTACCAAAGTTATAGCCCTGAGTAAAGTAGCTGCCGTGTGTCATAGTCTCCACGTGCTCTAGAATACCCTGCTTAGCTTTATTTAGTTCAGTTCTTCTGGAGAGTCTTTGACCACAGAACTCCCTCACCTCTGGATCCTCTCCTCTTATCCCACAGGACCAGTGTGTCCTGGGAAATCAATTTAGGAAGTGTTGGTAGGAAGTATCTTACTTTGCTCTTCTGAAAATGTTGATTTTCATTAAAACAGTGAAAATGTTTTTGCAAATTAGGGGCAGTGAGCAAGAAAAGGAATGCAGAGAAGACACAGCTCCCACCTTTGTGTGGGGGTGACTGACACATGAAGTGAGCAGAGAAGGACAGACTAGATCTAGAGATGGGGAATCTCTGAAGAGCTGTAGCTGCAGGGAGAGCCCTTCACAGGAAGTGGCTGTTGGGGCAGGGGAGAGCACGTGAGCTTTTGGAGAGAATCAGAGGGCAGAAAGAGCTACCACATGGGGGAGGAGCCTGAGCAAAGACCTGGAAAATGAATATCTTCATTTCGTTCAGATTTTTCTTGGGGCAGATGGAGTGTCGTCTACACAGATCACAGCTTCTGGCTCACTTGCCTCGGCTCTTCATGTTTGCCCTCAGGCCATGTCTCTGAAACTGGGCGCATACCCCTGCATTCACCTGTGTGAGTCCAAGGCCTCCAATCACACAACTACATTCATGGGTGGTGGTACTTCTTGAGGACTTCAGAATTGAATTCTTTTGGGTGAGAGAGGTTAGAAGCTAGAGTCCAACATTGAACAAGAATGGTACTGTTCCTCCTCCTACTCAGCAACCTTTAGCCATTATCCTTTAACCCAGAACCTTGTGAACAGCTGGGGTACCTTGGAAGAAGCAATGAGAGATGCTCCTTTTTGGGGTGTTAAAGCTACTTTAACTGTTTTAAGTGCACAGTTATGCCACACTGTTCCACACCCACCATCACCATGTGGGATGAAATTGCTTATCTCTCCAAATGAAAACTTAGCCCTCTCAAATACTTACACTCATCGACATTGTTTTAAAAATATTTATTTATTTATTATGTATACAATATTCTGTATGTACGCCTGCAGGCCAGAAGAGGGCACCAGACCCCATTACAGATGGTTGTGAGCCACCATGTGGTTGCTGGGAATTGAACTCAGGACCTTTGGAAGAGCAGGCAATGCTCTTAACCTCTGAGCCATCTCTCCAGCCCACTCATCGACATTTTTACTGTTATTTTTACATCACGGTTTATGTCTGTATTCATTAGTTTTCTTGTCTCTTGAACCAAATACCTGCCAAGACCCATGAAGGAAGGAGGTTTTTTTGTTTGTTTGTTTTTTGGTTTTGGCTCACAGTTTGAAGGAATACAGTGCATCATATCAGGGAAGACACAGAGTGGGGGACAGAAGGTAGTTGACCACATTGCACCCACAGTCAGGAAACAGAAAGATGAAGGCTGATAATTGGCTTTCTCTCTCTCTATCTCTTTTCATTTAATGTGGGACTCCAATCCCTGCGGTGGCGCCCTTTACATTCAGGGTGCGTCTTCTCAGTAAAGCCTCTCTAGAGAGGCTTTCATAGGAAACCACTGCAGGTGTTCCTCATTAGTCCTATTAGTTTTTCTCCACCCAATCGAGCTGGTAGTTTAAGTTAATCATCATACTTTCACACTTCTCCAGTTAACATCAGAACACATCATTACCTTTTGAATTCCCTGATACACAGTGTCATTTACAAAGTTCATGTTTGAGCATGGCACAACTGAGGTACAAAAAAATATTCAAACTCCTAATGTTTCAGTAAGTTCTCGGTTTTGTGTTGGGCCTCATTCATAGCTGTCTTGGGGTACTTGTGGCACGAAGGCTCTGGGTTGCATAGCTCTACAAATTTAAGCCGTAAGATCTGAGCACTGGCCAGGCAGTGGCGGTGCTCGCCTTTAATCCCAGCACTTGGAAAGGTGGATCTCTGTGAGTTCAAGGCCAACCTAGTCTAAATAGTTCCAGGATAGGCTCCAAAGCTACAGAAAAACCCTGTCTCAAAAAAAAAAAAAAAATCAAAACCAAAACAAACAACCAAATTAAACCAAACCAAACAAAAAGATCATTAACACTGTTCTAAGAAACTGATGTGTGTCAAGTTAGCTACTTCTGATATAAGCTTATGTGATAACTGTATCTACTTAGGAAGATACTGAAGCTGAGATGCCTAAAACTGTTGAGCTAGCAAGTAGTAGACTAGAAAATAAACTCAGATAGCTCTAACTCTAGGCTCACAGTGTTCCATTCCTGTCTACTTTGGGACAAAGACAAGTCTCAACAAGAGAGAACCCATGGAAAACCCCATGGGGTTCCTGGTAGATGAAAGCTGGAAACCCCTTGGCTTCTGAGCTTAACATCACCTATGTTTCCCATTATGGTTGGAATATGAAATGCCCCCCCCCCAAAAAAAAGCCTATGCATCTGAATACTTGGTCAAATCTCGTGGGATTTTTTTGGAGGAGTTGTTGACCCTTTAGGAGGTGAGGCCTCATTAGTGCAAACAGGTTGGCCCCATATCACTGATGTCTGCCTTCCCCCAGCTTTTTGCTTTCTAGTACCAAGAGAGGTGAGGAATCTGAATCATATTCCCACCACCATAAACTCCACCTTGCTTTCTCTGTCACTATGAAGTGCATCCTCCTAAACCATGAACTGAGAAGAAATCCTTTCTCCTTTAAGTTGCTTCAGTTGGGTGTTTTATCACAACAGTGAGAACCTTACTCTCTAGTAGAGTGCTCAGGATTGCCAGGCATTGTGTGATGAAGCCTATGACGAGGACCATACATGCGCTGGGACTGGAGGTGGCGCTTCAATATCTGAAATGTTGGCTGAACATACCAAGAAGGGGTGGGACCAGATATGGCAGTCACAGCCTCTGTAGTGGTGTTTTATCCTGGAGGTAGTAAAGAGGGCACTAAGGATGGTGTAAGGCTTGGACAATCTGTGGTCTGGGATATAAGATGTAGCTGTCAAGACAAGGTCTTGGCAGAAAGAGCTCACTCTACTCACAACCTTGGAGCCATCTGAGCCACAGACAAGCATAGTCATGCTGGAGAGTGGGGACAAAGGTGAAGGATTCTTGGCAATAAAGACAGATATTTGGAATCTGACTGACAAGGCAAGTTGAACACCCTTCACTAGAGAACTGAGATTAAAAAACAAAGCTTTTGTATTCGTGTCTGCGTGGAGATCCCCAGTCACTGACATTCCTGCCTCTGCACATAGGCGTATGTGAATCTATGAACACTCATAACATTTACTGATGTCGCTCACTGTAGCTGTTCCAGATTCACTCACTTCAAGCTCAGACAGAGATTGGAGGCAACTCATTTCGGTTGTTTCTTCAGCCTTCTTGGTGTGAGACTCACAGGGTTCATTTGTGTAGCCTGAATGTGTTTCACTGCTGCAGCAGGGCAGAAGAGAAGGGATTGGGCTGTGGGATGCTCTGTAGGTTGTGGTCAATCGCTAAAGGGGTGTCCACACCTCTTCTGCTCCATATTACCCTCATCTTGCTATTAGAATCAGCCCAGATTCTTCTCCACCAAATAAGACCACTAGTCTTCTGTATCCTCCATACTCTTAGAAGGATCAATACTCTGCCCTTGATGCTCTGCCAAGGAAAAGACTGTAGAGTCTTTCTTAGAGGGAAGAATGGCTGCTGATGGGACATGAGGCAGGGTGGCCTGAAATAGCCAAACATACTATGAGATAAAATTGAAATAGAAGTCTGGAAGACTAACTTGTTCCAGGTCATGCATCAAGTTCATGATTTTGTCGAACAAGTATTCATCATATGTTTTTTTATGGGTGGGCCCCTTGTACCTTTATCCTCACAGGTGAGATATTATGAATATAGCCTAAAATCATGAGTCTCATGATCATTGCCATTTCACAAGGCAGGGGGTGTGCTGAGTGATGGGTAAGCAGAGAATGAATTATGACAGGAAGGCTAAGTAGTGTCTCTGAGGAGATAACTTCCAAGGGAGGCTGCTCCGGGGAGGGGGACAGCTTGTACAAAGTTCCTATGGTGAGAAATAAGCTTGGCTTGAGAAATAAAAAGGGGGTTACTACAGAAAGCATAAGAGAGCAAGAGGAAGGAATGAGATGAGCTCAGCTGGCCCCATTCATGCTATAGGGCCAAAAAACAAGGAGTTTAGTATAAATATTGACTCAGTAAAAAGCCATAGAGGTTTTAGGCTGGATGTTGACATTAAGTGATTTCTATGAAGAGCTTTGTGGCCAAGTCAAGAATCTATCTAATGGAGTCAGGAGGCAGTGCACAGAGCAAGGCTGGCTAGAGACTTATGGGGTGAAGGAAGTGAAAGACACTGGTAGATACCTCCATCTGACCCCTGACCATAATGGTGGTAGCACAGTGGACAGAGATGGCAGGATCAGGGATTGTTTGTAACACAGGGAAGACTGACTGTATTCTACCTGTGACCCTGGATATAGGCTGTGAAGAGGAAGGAGGGCTGGACAGTTTCAGCCTGAGTGGCCTGGGTCTATCCCCATGCCACTCATGAAAGGAGGAAGACCAGGGAAGAACAGAGCAGCTGCGACAGAGAAATCCAAAGGGCTGCCTGGAGTTCAACTAGAAAGGCTCTCTAGATACTCAGGTAGCTGCAGGCAGAGGTCTGAGAGAGTGGCCAGGGTACTTTTTTTTGTGGGTGTCACCAGTATGTAGCATCTGCATACAAACCACAGGGTGTGAATGTGTGCTTCCTCTCCTGACAACCTAATTCAGAGCTGTTAGGATGGGTCTTTCTTGACCTCCACCCCACCTCCAGGCTAGAAAGAAGGCTCTGGAATTTTCATGATTCCAGTTAGGCCTGCCTTCTGGGACCATCTCTTAAGCAGACATAGAGCTCACCCAGGGTTATGGGGTGGTGGTGGATGGATGGGGGAGTGAAAACTGAACTTCTGAAGGAATAGAAAGTCAGGACTCCCCAGAAGCAGGAAAAATTATATCTCTCACTCTTATTCCAGGATAAATACTTTGTGGGATTGGTACTCAAAGGGGACAATGGATTCTATATCCACGTTGCTCTTAGGGTGTCATGACTACAAGATGTGACATTGTTGTCATATGGACATACCTGTGTGGTCATGGTAACAGTGTATATGACACAAGACCAGGGAAGATGTGGTTACCTCTTGGCATGTTGGTCTGACACCCCTCATGGCTCCACCCTCCCTGTCACATGTGCCTGGATCAGTCCTCACTTTCAGATATGAAGACTTAGGTTTTACAGGGGAAGGTTCTAGGGGAGTGACTTCTTAGGGAAACAGAAGATGCAAGAGGAGAAGATGCCATCTTTGAGTGACATCCTCAAAGGACAGGAGGCACTGAATGATTTTAGGATGACTGTAAGACGTTGGTACCAGCTAAACCAGCCTCTTCCAAGACCTCCACTCTTACACAGTCACTGCACAGGACCTCCTAAAGAAAATGTCTCCCAAAGGCTTTATCTAAACGCAAAATGATACTTAATTGCCGTTCTCTCTGGCTTTGACTCTCTATTTCCTGGACTCCAATAAGGGAGTCACCAGCTCTGGCTCTCTCTCTGTTTTTTGTTTTGTTTTGTTTTGTTTTTCCGAGACAGGGTTTCTCTGTGGCTTTGGAGCCTGTCCTGGAACTAGCCCTGTAGACCAGGCTGGTCTCAAACTCACAGAGATCCGCCTGCCTCTGCCTCCTGAGTGCTGGGATTAAAGGCGTGTGCCACCATCGCCCGGCTCTCTGTTTCTTTACACCTAGACTCTTTCTGCCTCAGAGGTGTAATATACACCCAATACAGGCTAAGGAGCAACCCCTCCAGGCCTTTGCAGCAATAACTTCACGTAATTTGGCTCTAAGCTCACACCTCACTTGCTCAGCTAGGCTGACCGTTAGCACGTAGCTCTGCATGTTTTCCCTTTACCCAAATATCCACAAAGAAAACAAATATAGGCGGCTCATCTGTAAGATGATCTCAGGATACACAGCATCAGAATAGGGCAAAAGATACAGAGACAAGTGTGCTAACAGGAACCTGAAGCTCAGTCTCACTAGGAGCCACTGTGGTGACTAGAACAGGTATCAGAGTTGGCCCACAGAGGTGGAAGTTAGAGCAAGTGGCCTTCATCCTTACACAGGCCAATTCACCCACCCCCCAACGATCCCCACACATGTGCACACCAATCCATGTATGTTTCAGAAACATTCACTCAGCATAGATAAAGCTCTCAGAAGAAGGACAGGGAAGGAAGCAGGGGTGAAGGCCTAGGATCTGACTAAAGAGAGTACCAATGAACTCCAAAGAGGATTAGAAGGGCTGTGGGGTGGGGCTTCCCCATCCTGGCCAGTGCTTTTCCATCCAGCCTGTCTTCATTGTCCCTATTAAGTTCCTGTCTATATCTGAAGTCTTCTTGCTAATTAATTCAGCAACCTACTTGTTAACTTCATGTTTCCCACATCCCCAGGTACATTACCAGCTACACAACAACAGGGATCACACACTCTTCTCTCTTCAGGCCCTAGTACAAAGTGGATCCTCAATAAATATTAGTAGAATGAATGAATGAATGAGTCAGTAAATTAATGTGTCAATGAAGGAATGCAGTACTCCATTGACTAGAGACAGAAAACTGAGTGCAACTGGGTAGGAAGCTGACCTCAGACAGCGAGGTGGATGATGGAAATGAGCAAGCAGAAGTAGACAAATAGAACAAGAAGACTGTGTGGGAGGAAGGGGTAACAGACAGCTAGGAATAATTCCAACTGATACTTTGCTGTCCTCCTTAATTTCTGTTATTGCAATAAAATACCCTGACCCAAAAACAACTTAGGGAAGAGAGAGTTTATTTTCACTCACAATTCTAGATTATAGTCCACCATAACGGGAAAGCAATGCTGAACTCACCCTCTTCTTCACTCTACAGTCTAGGACCCAAGCTTAGGGTATGGTGCTGCCCACAGTGGGCTTGGACTTTTCATATCAATTAAGATAATCAAAACAGTTCCCACAGGGGCTAACCTGATCCAGACAATCCCTCATGAAGACTCTTGTCTCAGGTGATTCAAAACTGACAATTAAAATTAAACATCACAGTGGCTTTATGGAGGAGTCTTTGGGGGGGCCTTTCAAAACAACTAAGCAATGTATGGGGAATGCAGAATGAGATCCTACTACCAAATTTGGGAACTTTCAAGCCAAGAATCATTGCTTTATTAAGAATACTAGCTGAGCATGGTGGCTTACACCTGTAGTCTTAGAATTTGGGTAGTTAAGGTATGTTGTTATAGATTCAAGGCCAGCCCGGGCTGCAATATGAGAACCTGACTCAATAAGGCAAAAGGATGGATGGATGGATGGATGGATGGATGGATGGATGGATGGATGGATGGATGGAGAATATACTTAGGTACTGATATTTGTACAAGCACTTCTTTTAATGAATGAGAGTAGGCTCAAGGTCACCCTCATGACATCACTATTGCTGACTAATAATCCAATCTATTTTCCCGAGTGGGAGAGACAGGTCTGAATTTACAGTCTGCACATACTAATTTTAACAGTGTTGCAGGGGGGCAATGTGCCGAACACCACGGCAATCTCTGCTTCTCCGCTCGCCTGAAAGAGCGACCTTGGGCAACTTATACTACATTTTGCGCCTTGGTTTCTTCTTTCTACAAAATGTGGGTGATAAGACCACCCTGTAATATTACTGTGGGCCTTAGTAAAGTTTAATAGTGTACTGACATTTAGTCAGTATTCCATAGATAATGACAGTTTTTTATTATAATAGCATGAGCAATCATGGTATAGATGATAACTATAGAGACTTAGACCATCCAAGATGGCAATGCACCAGGCTCCACCTGGCTAGGTAATAATTGCCATTGTAATCATAGCACATTCGTATTATGCACATCATCTTGTCTAATACTCTTAACAATGGCATTGCCTCAGACAAAATATCCGTAATGATAGCTTCTATTACTATGTGCATATCTTGAATACATTTTCTCTCACTGGCCCAGCTGAACCTACTGTGAGCTGGCTGTATTATGTGGGTCTAGTTTGGTCCCATCAGACATTGCCCCTGAATGATTCTTTATCATTTTGATGTTTATTAAGTAGCCACCTGGGTGTGCTGTGTCTTCCATGGGTTTCAGAGAAAGGATGGTTTATACACACAGTGGCTAAAATTCTCCAACCTCAGCTGATTTTTTTTTGTCAATCAACAGATTTGCATTCATTTCATCTTGATTCTTTGTCTTCTTTTTTGGTGTGTGTGTGTGTGTGTGTGTGTGTGTGTGTGTGTGTGAGAGAGAGAGAGAGAGAGAGAGAGAGAGAGAGAGAGAGAGAGAGAGAGACTAAGTATACACATGTATGGACATTTGTGTAAATACACGTACATGTATGAACATGGGTTCCCAAGCATGTAAGTGGACACGGAGGCCACTTGACAACCTTGAGTGTTGTTCTTTAGGTGCCATATACCTCATTTTATTTGAAACAGAGTCTCTTTCTGGCCTAGAACCCACCAAGTTGGTGAAGCTAACTAGCCAGTTAGCCCTAGAGTCCACCTGTCTCTGCTTCTCGAGTACTCTGGTTATTAACACACTACCCTACACAGATACTTTTCACATGAGTTCTTGGGGATCACTTCACCAACTGAACTATCTCCCCAGACTATAACCCATATCTTAACTAGAGATGAGAAACTGAAAATGTCTTAAGAGTATTCAGGTCAAAGTGTTAATTGTGAATCCAATGTTATCCTTAGACAATGATGTGAGTTTGACATTTACCATTAAATGGTGGGTTTGCTGATCAATTCTGGTTTGGGAACCTGCAGAACCTCGGAGCTGTGGTGTGATCCATGGGTATTTTCAGATGCAGCAGGTGGCCAGCAGGATGGATATTTTGGCTTAATTTCAGAGGTCTCAGTACTTGCTGGCCCAGGGCATAATGGGCCTGGAGTGAAACATACAAGGATGTGAAAGAGAGGAAGGGTCACACTATGTCCTTCAAGGGCATGCCCTTAGTGATGTCACTTTCTTCTACTAGGTCTTCCTTTGTCAAGGTTCTACCATCTCCCGTCATGCCACAGTTCACCAACATACGGCCTCTATGAGACACTTAAACCATAACAAGCAGCGTCTCCACCTAGAGCACAGCTCCTGGCCTTCTCTCAGGAGACTCCCTCTACCCTTCATGTGTCCCCATCACCTTCTGGAATGGTCTTTTCTGACTCTTCCTCTCTGGCCTCAGAGACCTTAATTTTTTTTTCCTTTTCTCACTCAGCATGTTTTCACATGTCTGTCTTCCCTGCTCTAGTCTCCAAAACAGTCCAGATCACATCTGATTCGTCTATTTTGCTCTTCCCAGTGCCTAGCATGAAGAGAGTTATTGAGAAACTGGGTTCACTGAGGGCTGGGGGGATAGATCTGTTGGTAAACTGCTAGGATGTCAGTTCAAGCTCCATAGCTCACATAAAAAAAGAAAAGTTAGGCACAGCAGCACACGTGTGATCCCAGGACTGGAGAGTGGAGGCAGGCGGATGCCAGGTGCTCGCTGGCTAGCCAGCCTAGTTTACTTGAGGAGTTCTAGGCTAGTGAAAAATTCTGTCCCAAGAAAACAAGGTGGGTAGCACCAGAGGAACAAAAGCCAAGGTTGTGCTCTGGCCCCCACAATCACATGCACACTGGCATACACGCTAGGTGCATATGTATACGTATGTTCAGTGATGGTGCACACAGTTCCATGCGAGGTAGAGAGTTATGGAATAGGCTGCGAACAAATGCCTCTCATCTGCCCTGTGCCTCTGTTTGTTAAGGCTTCCGATGACATCTTGGGGTTGGGATTCAGGAAATATGGGAGGATCTCTACGCATAACTCCACTGGGTGACCTTGAGAGTCATTTCCTGTTTCTGGCTGTCGCCAGCCCCACAATCTATAGATCTGGGATGAGGCTGCCAGCCAACATTCTGGGGACATTGACCGAGGACAAGTGAGGTAATGCCCACTGGAGGTTCTCAGAAAGAAAGAGTTCCATAAAAGCCTGTGTCTGGACTTTCAGATTCAGGACACAGCCCAGGCTCTAGGCTTGGCCAACAGTGATGCAAAGCCTAGTGGTGAGGTAGCTTCCAAGGCAGGGGATGGGGAGGGGTGGAAGAAGCTTTGCCAGCAAATGTCATGGCACTCTGGATTTACATCTAAAGAAAGTGCAGATTCAAGACAAAGGGTGAACTCTTGTGGGCTAAACCCTTCACTGCCAATGATAAGGGCCTTGACAAGGTTTCCAGATGTTTCTAAATATATTTCTGAGATATAAGAAACCGTACAATAGTCAGAGGTAGCAGTGGCACCTTTGTATGACCTCTCTGAACACAAACAAGACAAAGCAAAACAAAACAAGGATAGCAGAAGGATAGCACCTAGTTTCTATTGCTCAACTCTATTATTAACAGCCTCTCTGGGTCTCAGTTTTCTTTTGTGTAAAATGGGTGCAGTTACAACCTGCATGGAGAAAAACCCTCCATAAATGTCAGTTGTCCTTACTATAATAATTACTGTGTTGTCTGGCTTATATTAAGTCCCTCACCTGCCACCCCACCCCTGCCCCATTTTCAGGTTCTGGGTTTGTGGCTGAGTCACCCAATCGCCCCGTGTTTCCAATCCTTCCTATAAAGTAGGGGTCACGGTGGTGGCTCATCCTTTGAGATTGATCTTTGTGGGATGAGGCTGTTTCTCAGAGGTGAGACTATTTACTCATGACTGTACATTTCCTGAGGGTGGGAATTGTATCCATCTAGTTCACTTTCCAACTTGCTTAGGACATAGAAACAGAAGCCATGTTTACCGATCCTCTGCTAAGGGTCAGTCATGCACTTACCCTTACTCCCACTACCCTCTTCCATGTCCCTCCTACCAGATGATTCCCTTCTTCCCTCTCCCATTAGTCTCCCCTCCTGCATGTATTTCATTATCCAAATTCTTTTCTTCTTTTAGATTTTTTTCTGCCCCTTTCATGAGCCTTTTTATAGTTTCTTGACACCCCTATATACACACACATATATAACTTTAAATATAGGTTCTACACATAAGAGAAAGTGAAGTATTTGTCTCTCCAAGTCTGGCCTACTTCATTTAACAAAGTAATCTCCAGTTGCATTCATTTTCCTGTAAATACCATGATTTCATTTTTCTTTATGGCTATACAAAGTACTGCATTTTCTTTGTCCATCCATCTTGGTGGATATATAGACTGGTTCTATTTTCTGGCCATTGTGAATAGTTCCACAATAAACTTGGATATGCAAGTATCTCTGCTGAGACTGAAGTTCTAAAGTCATTTCCTGACATCTTAAATCATCCACTGAACACAGTCAAGACAAAGCAAAACAAAACAAGAAAACAAAACAAGGTTCAGAGAGGTCATACAAATTACCCTGTTTTCACTGCTGGGAACTGGCTCAAACTCAGTTTTTCTGTTGCTTAACTATTAATTAACAGCCTCTCTGGGTCTCAGTTGAATATTGAAGATTGTCTCTCCCTGCTATAATAATGCCCTCCAGAAGAATTTGCGCTACAACACTTGAGGAAAGGGTGGGCCCTTAGATAGAGTGCCTGAGGATAAGGGGGATCAGGGCACTGGCAACAAATGATACCCCATTTTCTTCAAAATCAAAGGCCACAGAAAGAATCTTGATAGACAGTTGTAGCAGCATCAATACAACTTAATCTTGCCTGACCAGGATCTGTCAAGGGGGTGGGATGGGAAGAGAACAGCCATATTACACAATTATGATGACGCACGGGCCTTTCTTGGGCCTAAAATGCTTCCCGAGTCCTGAGGGGAGTCTCATCAATGCCTCATTGTGCCCACAGAGGAGGAAGCAACAAAGACTTCTTATCTTGCAGCTCGCCACGCCAGGACATTCTGGGCTGTTGTGCATTTTCCTTTGGTGGGTTGGCTTCTGGTAGCTGGCTCTTGGTCACTACTGAATGTTTAATATAGGAAGTCCAACTGCAGTTAAACCTTTGCCACGTCTGTGGCTTTCTTCAGGTGACATTCTCAGATCTGTACATCTCTGTGTCCTGACACCTGGTGTAGAGCTTGGTATGGAGCCTAAATTCACAAAATGCTGAACCAGAGCCCAAAAGTTTGTCCAAGTATAAAATGAATGACCAAAGTCATGAGATGCTGTTGGAGTTATCAACATGGTTACACCCTATTGGTACTGCCAGGGAGATGATCTGTGGGACTTGGAGACCAGCCTTAAGGGCACTGGGCAGTGGACTTCCTGAGGAAACTCTAGACAAGAGGGAGGCAGTATCGGGTCATAGGACCCAGCTCAGTCCAAGCCTAGTTGAGAGAACCAAGGACTGACAATGAGTCAAAGGGCCAGAAGCCAGGATGGAGCAGAGCAAATTGCAAAAACACTGAAGAGATGTGATTGGAGTGAGAACAGGACCAGAAATAAATGAAGACTGTGTAGGATCATTGCCTCCATGGTTGGTAAGTGGGGAGAGAGAGAGCAAGAGCAAGAGAGAGAGAAACTGGTTCTGTTGCCTTAAATGGCCTGAGCTGGGTGAACAGATGCAATCCCCCGTCTGATGTCTGAGTGACAACAGCTTGAAGATGTCTCTGCATGTGGGAACAATTTGAAAAATTCCTGAGACCAGATTAAGCTAGTTAGTTAACAATATGCATGGATATATATGTATGTGGGATCTGACTAGGGAAGGGTTTTCAGTCTTTGGGCCAACAACCCCTTCCCAAATTATTGTAACCACCTAGATTCACCTCTAATGCGGGGACAGGTAGCAAAGCAGGGTGGCTCCCTTGTGTTCTTCACACACACAACAGGAAGGGAAGGGTTGCTGGCCCAACACCAGTTAAGTTTTCTTTTGGAACTTGAGATTGGTGGACAGAAAGGGAAAGAGTCAGACAGACATAATGACAGGCATCCAGACAGTCTGAGCAGCTGGCCACGCAATGACGACCATGCTTCTGGCTGCCTGGATCTGAAAAGGAGAGGAAGCCTATCAGTAGAGAAATAGAAGCATGGAGCATATGTACAGAAAGGGATGGAGATCAGAGATGTAAGAAAGTGCCAACAGCACTTCCTGGTTCCAGGCTATTTCTGGACTGACTGCTGCCCCTGGGTTCCATGAGACCCTTCCCATACATATTGAGAGAAATCCTCTTTTAAAGATGCCTCCACTAGTCTTAACTAGTTAGTTATCCAGAATCCTAACACCCTTCCCTTCCAGACCTTTCATTCCTCCAGATAGACAGGGTTTTCTCTAGACATTCTGCTCTACTTCTACGATGGTGCCTCTCTCTCTGAAAGGACTAGGAAGAGCTCAAGGACTTCCTTGGAGTTGGGTCTCTTGGTGTGATTTACATTTCCTTGAGACAAAAGTGAAGGCCTCTCCAGCTGCTTACACTGACGCTACTGGGTTAAGTTTCTAGAAGTATTTGCTTCTGGCTGTGCTAGGCTGTGCTGCCCTGTGTGTGCTGGGCAGACAAAGGTATGAGGTATCTGCTTTCCACAGGGCCATGACAGATGGACACGGTTCAAATCCTAGCTCTGTCACTTCTAGTTCAGAGAGTTTGGGCAAGTGTCTTAACTTCAGCAGAGAGAGATGTGTTTTATTCTCATCATGCTGGCTTACAGTAAGGGCTAAGAGGATGCATCATCATCAGCTGACAGCCCACCACTTCCCACACTAACTCATGAATCATAGCCACCAGCCCCTCGAAGACAGAGAGGCCATCAATCCCTGGAGCTTAGACTGTGCATGCCAACATTTGCATTCCACTGTGAGGTAATATGTGTGGCTCCCTCCCATTCATGCCTGGAATCTTGTACCCCTTCTGCCCACTCAATTCCTGGGTTTACTGACAAAGCAGAGAGGCCAAGCCAACTAGCTCAATGGCAGGAAACAGGGGCCAGGACGTGCACAGTTGTAGCAGATGCCCGGAGGAAAGGGACTAGAGCAAAGGGCTCTTGTACAGGATGTGCTATTGATAGGCAGGGCAGGGGCATCTCTGGCAGCTTTCCAAATCAGAGTTACAACTTGCCTCGTCCAACCTACTCATTTTCTTGTTTTTGTTCTTTGTTTCTATTTGCTAATTAATTATACTTTACTCGGGTATAATTTACACGAAATAGAAGCACTGGTTGTGTGTGTGTGTATGCACACATGTGTGGTCCATGCAGGTCCATATGAGCTTTTGTACATGTGCAAATGGAGGACAGAGGACAACTTCATGTGTCATTGCTCAGGAATGCTGCCCATTGTATTCTGAAAGAGACTCTCATTGGCTTGCAATTCACCAAGTAGAGGAGGCTAGTGGGCCAGCAAGTCCCAGAACTCTGCCTATCTCCATCCCTCCAGTTCTGGGATTACAAATGTGTGCCGCCACATTCAGCTGTGAACGTAGGTTCTGATGATAAGGCCCATGCTTATGAAGGCAAACACCGCACAGACTGAGCCATCTTTTCAGCCCCCGAAGCATTGATTTTAAGTACTTAGATCCATGACTGACTATTGACAAGCAGGTATACTCATTGTCATTGAAGTAATCAAAATATGGAATATTTCTGTCACACACACCCACACACACAATTTTTTTAAAGATTTATTTATTTATTATGTATACAACATTCCTTCCACATATGCTTGCATGTCAGAAGAGGACACCAGATCTCACCATAGATGGCTGTGAGCCACCATGTGGTTGCTGGGAATTGAACTCAGGACCTCTGGAAGAGCAGTCAGTACTCTTAACCTCTGAGCCATCTCTCCAGCCCCCCCCCCCCACACACAATTTTTATATGCTCCAGATAACCCAGACTTCAGGAAGCCACTAATCTGGCTTTTGGTTGCTATAAATTGTGTTATATTTTCTAGATTTCATCTAAGTGGGATTATTTGCATCTGGCATCTTTTTCTCAAGACAGAATTGTTGCTATTTGTTTTCTCCATTTAAAAAAAATTTATTTATTTATTAGGTATACAACATCCTCCCTCCATGTATGCCCACACACCAGAGGAGGGCACCAGATCTCATTACAGATGGTTGTGACCCACCATGTGGTTGCTGGGAACTGAACTCGGGACCTCTGGAAAAGCAGCCAGTGCTCTTAACTACTGAGCCATCTCTCCAGCCCTGTTTTTTCCCCTTTGCTGCTGACCATTATTCCATAGTAAAAGATAATACCTCCCATGTTCATGCTGTTACCTAGCATTTTTGGACCAGTGTCAGATAATGCATTGATAATACTTGGAATAGGTTCTCTCCAAGTCCCCACAACAATCCTATGTGATGGATACTGTCAGCACCTCCTTCCATCCTTCCACAGATAAGAAAACTGAGCATTAAGAGGGACAATGTAAGAGCTGGAGAGAGGAGAACTCAATGATTAAGAATGCTTATCTGACTTTGGATTCCAACACCCACCTTAAAATCCTAGGTGTGGCCCCCACTGGCCTGTAACTCCAGTGCTGTGTGGGGCAGAGACAGGCTCAAGAAGCCTAGCTCCAGGTTCAGTGGAAGACCCTGCTCAAATCAATAAGTGAGCCGGCGATGGTGACGCTCTTGGGAGGCAGAGACAGGCGGATCTCTGTGAGTTCAAGACCAGCCTGGTCTACAAGAGCTAGTTCCAGGACAGGCTCCAAAATCACAGAGAAACCCTGTCTCGAAAAACCAAAAAATAAAAAAAGAATAAGTGAGAGAACAGGATACCTGACATCTTCCTCTGGCCTCCACTCTTTCAGGGCTACCACATATTCCCTATTCTCTCAAGAATCACGTTGAGTGATTTGACCAATTTGGGCCAATGGACTCAGAGAAGTAAGATCACAACACCCTTCCAGATAGAGGCAGTTAGGAGCAGATATGCCTCCTTTTTCTATCCCATGTCCCTATTCAGAGACAATGGAGGCTACACGTACAAGACAGACAGATGGAGGAGGACTTCTTGACCTATATCAGATGTTTCACGAGCACAAAATGAATCAGTCCATTTACCAAGTCCATTGCCATGTCAGGAAATTATAAGCTGTGCAGTAAGCTGTTAATTCTCCTGCCTAATAATATAGTAATAATAACCACAGCTCCTCTATGTTATTTTAGGCTGGCTCTAGACCATGCTGGATGAAACTATGCTATCTTCATTTGTCAAGTCCTTGGATTTTGACAGCTTATCTACAGACTTAAGTGGTAAATTGCCTCAAGTGGGTACCAGATTTGCTCACATCAGAAGATGGACAGGCCCTCTCTGGGAAGCAAGGTCTAGGAATCATGTTACCAAAGCTAGTACTTGAAGTGGTGTGTAGCTAACACATGTCTGTTCCCATGGGTGTGGACACTATGTCACTAAATAGAATCCACGCTTATTTCAAGAAGCAGCAACACAGGGCACAGAGAGAAAGCAGGCATTGAAAAATGAGGCATAAAAGCTCCTCACAGGTGGAGTCCCTTTGCCTGGATCTGGTTGATACACTCAGAGGGCTAAATAGAAGCTCTTACTGTCTGACTTTCCATGGAGATGAACCCCATCAAGTTAGAGCCTGCTGGCTTCCTGTGACCCTATGAGTCGGCATTTATGTTCACAGGCACAGCTAAGCTTTTAAGGAGGAGATGTTTGGGCCAAATATGAATATAAGAGGAGTAGCTGTCCAGAGAAAAGAAGATAGAATATTCCAGAACAAACGAACAGCAGGCAAAGCTTCTCACGGGTAGAGTCCCTTTGCCTGGATCCAGTTGATACATGGGGTGTTCAGAAGATAGAACATGGTTAAAAATGGCCACAGGACACAGTGTAGTTGGAACATCCAGCAAGTAATGAGAAAAGGCTAAGACTTAGATGGGGACCATACTGTGGGGGTGTGGGTCATGATCTAAGTGAAGCTGCTAACCTTTGTGTGGGATCTAATCTGGGTCGTCAAGGAGACTGTAACCTGCAGGTATGAGGTCCCCCATCTAACTGTCCTGAGGTACTTAAGGACCCCCCCCCCGCAAGGCAGCTTACTCATTTTCTTTATTTCTTAAATGCTTATAATTTTTGTCAGGAAAGAGGGACATTACTTGTTGTGTCCTCTCAATGTCCCCAACAGCAAGCAGGTACTACTTTCAGCTCTGCTGCCAAGATGAAGAGATCCATGCTATAAGATCTGGAAGTTTTAACTCTGGCCATATCCAGGATGGATACCTACCCAGTCCACACAGGGTCAGCCTCCCAGCCATGCACATATTCATGAGCTTCTATACTGCCAGCCAGTTAGCTGGTGCTCTCTGACTTCCTGCATGCCCTCTTCCCCTGTGATCCTTAACCATGAAGGATAACATCAAGTTCACTAGGGGCTTCTAGACCCCGCCTGTGATTTGTAGCTGTTGGTAGGTTCCCAAAGCATACCATTTGTTTAATAATTTAAATGTCAACACAAATTATTTAGATGACGGGTAACAGAATTAGTTTGAATTTATGCTCAACAGAGTCTTGGATTAGTTTCACAGCTAGAATGAGTGGGGAGCATTCCTGCATAAGGCTAACCATGTGGGCACCTTGCAATTAGTTTCAGAGGACACAGTTTGATAATAAATACTTTGAATTTACATAGAGAAGAGTGACAGGAATAAGGGGGACTTGAGACTGAACCATACTAGGAAAGACTGGTAGAATGAGGGATCAGGCAGAGGCTGCATCTCAGAGGCAGTATGTTTGTCTACCATAAGCAGAGCCTTTGGGCTCCATCTCCAGAGAACTGCACCCAAATAAAATGAATTAGGGATGTCAATTTGGAGAAGGGAGCATTCAGGGAACAGAAGAACTTCAAATGTGTGAAGGATGCCGCGTGAAAAGGTTAGACCCAGGAATGGAACTAGCACCAGTGGGCTGGATTAGCTGTCAATGTGGCCATTGTGTGTTTACCTGTTCATTGGGGAAATGCCTTCTGGCTACCTCATTTATGCAGTTGGTAACCTGAGCCTAGGAGGAGCAGTGGGGGACAGAATAAGGAACTGTCACTCATATGGGAGGCAGACATAAAACTACACGATCACAATGAAAATTAGAGAGACGTGTTGATGGATGGAGCTTTGGCATCCTTTGGGGGAGCTTGTCAAGCTCCTTAAGCAGAGGGTTTCGACTGGAGAATCTATGGGAGGCTGTCAGAGAAGAAAATATAGGGAGAACAGCACAGGCAAAGTAGGCAAGTTGAAAACTAGGTGAGACCCAGGCTATGTATGGAAAGAAAGGTAGCTGACAGTGATGGAGGACCTGTTGACCTGAGAGGTCTTGAGAGTTTGGAAGTGAGCCTGGAACAAGCAGAAACTGTGAGGACTAGCAAACAGAGATGATCAGTCAGGCGGTGCCTTTGCAGCTTTGGAGCAGTTAAGGGAGAATTTTGTTTGAATTAGAGACATTCAGAGTCGAGGTGGAGTCACCAGAGGCATTTGAGGGGGGTCCAGGGATGATAACTTTGGAGATATCTTAGTGTCCAGAGTAATCACATAAAATGAACCACATGTTCTGTCCCAATCTGAACTTCTCTGAGAGTTAAAGCTCACAGTTCTATGAGCAGCGGTCAGAGGGAACCAATGGAAATTTGGGGCACAGCAGTGGAGGCACTATAGATAAATACTTCAATTTGATCCTTGACTAATTTTATTTCTGGCAGCTGGGAACAAAGGTGACACCATCTTTCTATCCTGAACACGAAGAAAAGTTCCAAATGTCCTCTTTAAAAGCCCTAGAGTAAGATTGGGGACAGAGTTCATAACAGGCAGGCACCCCTTGACAAGAGCTGTCCTGAGCATTTCGTCTTGGTGAGCCCATTTGGTTCTCATACAAGCATGTATAGTCTTAGATATTTGTTAGTCCCATTTTTACAGGTGGGGAAACGAGATACAGTTTAGCAGGCCGCCCTAAGTGTCAGAGCTAGGACTGACTCCTGAACAGCCTGACTGGACATCCTGGTTTTTAATCATTCTATTACACTAGGGTCCCCCTTACTTCATGAGACAGGCTGTAAAAACCCATAAAGCACAATGCTTAGCATTAGTCCAGCTCTCTTTGACAACAGTTAAATTAGCATGAGACAGGTGTCACTTTATGGGTAGATTTTTTTCACAATGAAGCCAGAGCTTCCCAAGGCTCTGTTACTGATCACATAATGAAATGCTCCAAGCCAAAGGTTTCAAACTTGTACCCCATAATCAATAATTAAACTACCAAGAACTAAGAGAAAACAGATATGAAAACAGATTTTAAAAATACTCATGTGTCTACTTTTCTAACTAGAAAATTTTCATTTCACCAGTTAGAATAGAGGGTCTTGGTCTCCTGATCCAGACTGTTCCTGGATCTCAGCTGGAACTTTCAGATATTCATGGAAACATCTGGAAGAATGAGGGACAGAAGGAAAAAGATCTGTCCCAAATCAGAGCTTTATTAGCTCATTAGCTCAACAGTCAGGAAGGGATGAGAAGAGAGAGGACGTCCATCACCATGGCAACCATGGGAGTGCCTATTTTGTGGTGATACAGACATCTCTCATTATAGAGGAAGAAACAGGATGGAAGAAGAAAAGCTATTCACTCAAAGTCACCCAGATTAGCACAGGAGGTGGAATTTATACGCAGGTCAACCTGAGTTTTGAGCCCGTGTCCCTCCAGTTAACTACATGTCTTCCTGTTTCACATTTGTGGCCTGTTCCCTCATGTGCAATATAAAAATTAGACTTCAAGTTACCCTCAGGGTATGTTGTTATTAAAAATAATCCATATCTCATCGAATCACAACATTAACAGCAATGGTAACAACAAAAGCAGTAACAGTGAACAAGGAGCTGGTTCCAGGACCTCGTCTAAGCATTTGATGCATTAGTCAACTGTAACACCTTGGCATGTGCAAACTCCATTGATAAGAGAGGAATCAAATAAATCAGTCATTTACCCAAAGCAACATGTTAATCACCCGTTAAACAATGAATAAGAATAAGTCAAACTCTTTGAATGACTCAAAGACCTCTATAGTTGCTTATATGTTGGTCATTATGAGATGATCTAATTTTACATCAGACATTTCAGACATAAACACACACACACGATATTTCAGACAGAAATACACACACAGCACAAATGTATAATTAATCAGAGACTTCGGGAATTATAGAAAATAGATAATAGATTCCTAAAGGTCCTGGGGAAGTGGCTTGCCCATGTTGGAAGTCACAGTAGTAAGGTCTAATTGAATTCTGATACTGAATATTCAATGTGTTGTTGATTACCCAGCAGTCAACCCTTGGCTAGCTCTGTAGACAATCCAAAGTCATTCTGTTACCATCAGTCATCTAGTGACTTGAGTCTCTTCTGACAAGGGCAATGACCACAGGGCAGGTAACCTGTTACCCAGGGGGCTGCATGCAGCTGCCCACAGCCAAGGATAGCTAACAACGAGGCTCAACATGAACTTGTAGATTTACTTAAAACATCATAATGTTTTGTGGTGATTTAAAAATAAAAATTGGTACATGAACTTTGTAGATGACATATCCAAAGGTTGGACACAACTGCAAGAGGCCCCATGAGCATGTCATCAATGAACTAGGAACCTCTTACTGGGCTTCTCTTCTTAAAGATGCCATCCCTCAATATTGCAATCTGAGGACTAAGCCTTTAAAACACGTGGATCCTTGGATGGCACCTGAACCATATCCAAATCACAGCATCAAGGAAGTGATGAGACAAGAGATATAGAAAGCAGTCTGAATGTGAACCAGAGCAAAGGCCATAAATATGTGGGGGCTAGTGTCTGAAAGTAAGCCAGCCTGTCAGGGCACTAACTGGGACTATAAGGACCAGCTAAGGGCAGAGAGCCGTGGGTGAGAGAGCCCTGGGAGTGTGGGGTTGATGGAGGAAAACTTTCTGGGATGGGGACTTACGTTCACTGAGTTCCCAGTACCTGCCAAGCTCTGAGCTAGGCATCCCAGAGATTCATCTAATAAAATACTGTCATATCTCTGTGAGGTCAGAGATGTCACAGCTATCAGACAATGAAGCTTCGAATCAGCACCCAGTGTAGGAAATCCAAGGGTCCATCAGGAATCTCTATGAGCTAAGAAGAGCTAGAATTTGAAGTCTACAGAAATGAGGGTCATATGTGGCGCTCTTCCTCTCCCTCTGAACTCTCAGCTTCTCCTGCTGCCTGAATAGACAGAGAGCTGGAGCTTGGCTTTTTGCTCTTACCGACACTGTTCCCTCATGCACACCCTTCACATTCTTTGCTTCAGTGAACTATGTAATCACTGTCCATCTCTCCTGTTTCAGACCCCAGCCAGAGGGTGGGCTCCACTTCCTCACCCCAGATGCTCACAGAGAGCTTGGGAGGTGGGCTGCTGCCACCCAGCATCTCCTGTTTATTTTCTAGAAATCCTCATTCCTGTATTAATAAGGAGTTATGCATGTCAGTGGTTTTCACCTATTGCTGCTTGGGAATATGGGGCTGGGAGCTCAGCGGGACCTGCAAGAGGCAGCCTATATTAGCAGAACAAAAAGTCCTTGTATCTCTGAATACCTTGGAGGGAAAGGGACACGGGAAGGACAAAAGGATGAGAGTCAGGAATGGAGATACACACACACACACACACACAGAGAGAGAGAGAGAGAGAGACAGAGACAGAGACAGAGACACAGAGAGAGGGAGACAGAGAGGGAGACAGAGAGAGAGAGAGAGAGAGAGAGAGAGAGAGAGAGAGAGAGAGAACGGTAAGTAATAAAGAGAGATGGAAACAGGGCAGGAAATGCTGCCAAGTGTTGTGGAGAGCTGGAGAGAACAGAGACCAGGCAAAGACAGAAAAGAGACAGCCTCCAGCCATATGGCCACCAGCAATCCCAGAGTCTTCCAAGGAAATCTCAGAGAAGAAAAAAGAAGAGAGGGCCAGGAAGCAGTCACTGTACAGCCCTTAGCCCAAACAGACTCTGCAGTTTGTAATCAGATTAAGATGCTAACCCAGGGTACTGTGACTTCTGGGGTCAATTTCTAGTTTCACAGTCACACCCCAAGGATTTGTGTCTGAACCTCAGTTTTCTTACCTATTAACCAGGCTAAGTGAAATCATTATTTCACAGGATTTCTGAGAGGCCTGAGTGGGATATAATACCTGGTGCAAACTGTGAAGTGCTGCGCAAGGTCCACTCTGGCAGCCTAAGCAGCAGGCTAGGGGGTTGTGAGACCCCCCCCCCCCCAGCTCACTGTGTTTTAAGAACAGTATGTACCCTTTCCTGAAGGTTGGTCTGATTGGTAATGAGCACTCAGAAGAAACACCAATCCTCACACAAGCATTGCCCAGTCAGGCCAGTCAGTCCAGCTGGGCATCTGTGAGAAATCACTTGAGCTTTCTGGCTCCTTTAAAGTGACAGAAGCATTTCATATTTTAAGGACCCCATTAGCTTGTAGAAGGGATCTTCAAATCTATGTTCCCTGGGATGATGAGACAATACAAGGTGCCCAAGGGTCCATCATGCAATATAGGCTTCATACTCAGACATGACTGAGTGAGGGTCAGGAAGCCTTCTCTGTGCCTTTTCTAGGCTCACTGACATAAATATGCAATTTTGGGTCTATGCGACATGCCAGTTTTGTGGTTCCTAGGGGCAGAGACCACTTCACTTATTTCCAGGTACTCAATGTTCAAGTCCTGGCACCTGGCAGAGATTCAATGGGTGTTCATACACTTGTATGGTACTGAATTTCAGCCTGCATTCTTTCCCATTAGGCAAGACATTTTCAAGGAGGAAGGGGTGGGGCCAGGCTCAGCTGCCTCAGGCTTTGGAAAGAACCTTTGGACAATCTGTGCTGCGCTGAAGCCTTTTGGGGAGCCAAGTGAGATTCCAAGGCAGATGAGGGCCAAGAAACAACATGAGGGAGGCTTCCTGACTAGAGAGCGGCTGGGTGGGATGGGGGACAAGACCAGGGGACAACCCTAACATCACAGGTATTTAGGTTCCGTATAATATTTCCACGTGTTCTGTCTGTTTGAGTCTCATAAGAAACTTAAGGGTAGGTTGAAATCCACTGTTTTCTCTTCGGTATGAGCAGGACAAGGCGGAGAAAGAAGTCGCTCAGCTGGATTTGAGGCCAGATCACTGGACTTCAGATCCGATGTTGAGAAGCGCTGCCTAGAATGCTGGCTTCTTTCCTCTGCCTACTGTAGTAGTTCTTTACCCAGATATTAAAGAACACCCATCACTGGAGCTGATATTGATTTTTACCAAGCACTGTGTCAAAGTGATTTCCTCTCATCTGACCTGTGATTCCATGAGATGTTCAACGAGTAACCCCATTTTACAGATGAGGGAAGTGAGGCTGAGAAGGGATGAAGCTTGGAAGATAACACAGTCAGCAAGTAGACTCAACTTAAACCTAAGCACCAAGAGTCTGGAGTCAGTGTGTCCAGATGCCCAACATTCTGCTGAGTTATTCCTTGCAGGAGTCACTCATTGAGTAGCCCCCAGGGTACAGTTACGAGTCCCTCGTCCACTGTCAGAGGAGATGCAGGCTGCTCAGTGCATACCTCCACACTTGGAGATGCCCTGTCTTTGACCTTCTCTGCCCAATGGCTGCTGTGCTTTGTCTCTGGCTTGGCCACAGGAAGGGTGTACTAATGATTCCAGTGTACAAAACTGGGGCAGACTGAAGCTAGCTGATTCAGGGCGGAAGACAGGACTTGCCCTCCCTAGTTGGTGCCCTTCGTTAGGAGTAAGACAGCCAGGAGAGTGACTTCTCGGGTCTTGAGAAAACTTGGCACTGGGTTCAAACAAAGCTAGAGTCTAACCCAGCACCAAAACTTAACATCTGAATGACCTAGATTAAGATTGGTGACCTCTGGAGAGGGGGAAGTGAACACCAAGCCCCATCCTTTACCAAGAAGCTACTTGCCATTGGTACCTGCTGGGAAAAGGGAAAAACAGTTTTCTACAATGGAGTGACACATGATATACAAAACCTAGGACAGGCCCCATGCCCAGGAGTAATTGACCAAATCAAAATGGACTCCACATTTTGCGTGCTTTTTATTTTAGTTTGGTATTTTTTTGTCTTGTTGGTTTTTTATGTTTTGAGTTTCATATATTGGTTTGGGATTTTTATTTGGGAGAAACCATATATTTGTATTGGGTACATAAGGAGGTGGAGATATCTGGGAGAAGTCAAGGGAGGGGGAAGATTTTATCAAATATATGAAAAAATTTATTTACTTTTTAGTTTTTGAGACAAGGTCTCTCTAGATAGCCCTGGCTGATTTGGGACTCAGTATGTAGACCAGGCTGTCCTGTAACTCACAGAGATCTGCCTGCCTCTGCCTCTAGAGTGATGGCATTAAAGACACACCCAGCAAGTTTTTTAATAAAAGTAATTATAAAAAAAAACATAGCTACAAGGTTAAAAAAACAGGTGAACTCACTGAACCTTGGCTTCTCCATCTGTAGCAAGGGAATAGTATGAGTCTCATAAGAGGATTAAATAGGGCAATAGGTTGAAATTTTTAAGTGTAGAAGCCAGCCTTGATACTCAGTAATCCACCATCAGCAGAAGGTAGAACAGGAGAAGAGGCATGGGACTCCTCTCCTTGAAGAAGCGAATGAGACTCTCATTTGCCCAACATTTAACACTGCTCTGTCTGGATCATAGGAGTTGGTCATTGGAGCCATCATGAGGAGACCCTAGAGTTCTCTGTCACTGAGGAGGTGACCAGCTGTCATAGATAAATCATGGTGCAGCTCTGCACAGGGCCTCCCTAGTGTCAGAGTGGACCAACTATGCACAGCTGGACTTGGGGCTTTTCTTGCACCAGGGTGGGGTCAGTTTGCATGGAACATTAACATAAACCTAGTTTCTGTAGCATACAGCATCTGTGACTCCTGTACCCATCAGTCTTTTATACTTATCTGGTGGCATGCCTCTGGCTTTGGGAACAAACTCAAACTCAATTATGGGTGACATGCTTAGGATCCCTTTCCTGGACTTGGTTTGCTGAAACCTCTGTGATATTTCTGTCCCTTCAGCCCAACTCATTTCTATGTATCTGTTTCTGCTCAGTTGTCTTGAACTATCACATGGTAAATGTCTTGGTTCAAAGTGCCACAAGATATGATCATAGGGTAGGTGGCTTTATAAACAGAAGTTGTTCATTCCTCAGTACTGGAATCTGGACAGAGCAGGACTAGATCACACTGCTTCTAGACTGCTGAGAGCTTCTCTCTGGCTCCTAGATGGCTGTCTTCTTCCTGAACCAACTACCTGGAGATCTCTCTCGGCTCTCTCTTATAAGGGTATCAATATCGTTCCAGGGAGTACTGAGTTAGCTAGTGAATAGTAACAGATCAAAAGCCTTTGACATATTCAATACAAATGTGATAGTTTGTTTTCAGATACATTTGAACCTTGGTTAGTCAAATCTGCTGTGGAGCTTGAAGACACAGAGGGTCATCTTATTGATAGCAGGCAATAACAGAAACAGGACAGGGAGTTCGTGGGCAACTACTGAGTAGCTGAGAGATAGCTGAAGGCTGGGGAGGCTTTGTCAGGGGAACTATAAAACATAGTGGTGGGTTAGATTGGGGGCGAGGAGGAGGCTGAGATAAGGAGAATTCAAAAAGAACTTTTATTAAGCTATATGTTAAGTTTCAGGGTTCAAATTGGGTTTAAAAATTCCTGGCTATGATGGGTCTGCTGTTTCTTGATTACCCCCTAAGTTTAGAGCACACCCTTCTGTTTCCTCTCCAATCAAGTTCCCTCCTTGCTACTCAAATCTCACTACTATGTGAGCTCACCTCTCCCATGGAGCCACAGTTGACAGAGTTTGTAGGATTCTGGGTCTAGCCTTCTTTCAAAACTTCCTAGTGCAAGTTTTCAGGGTCCATCCCTTATCTACAGCCCCCTATGTTTCCACATTTTTTCTCTACTATTTCTCTTTAACTCATTAAGTTGTGTAGACCACTAATCCTGCCACCATTCCTACTAACTTCCTGTTTTCTGGGCCCTACCATATGCCAGTTCCTTGTTGTTCCTTTCAGCCAACTTCATCTAAAACCACACAGCCACCAGGCAGACAGGGTGCCTTATCACTCTGATATCAGCAGTCCATACAAATGCCCATCATTTGTCCTCCCCTAGACCCCTGGTTTCTTTGTCAGTCGCTTCTGTGTCCAGGAGAGGCCCTGAGCTGAGGTGGCAGCAGGACAAGGCTGAAGTGCACACAAGAGGTAAGTGCCATGGTGCCATGCTGTGCTTCGGAGAGAACACATGAGGAACACATGGGGGGTATGGAGGGAACATGTGAGGAGCTGACCTCTCTGGATGGCAACTGTGGGAAACAGAACTGGATGGTGAGTGGGGAAGATCTGGGACCCATTAAAGAAGAAGCTGAACACTCAGGAGAAAGCTCTGGCTTCCCTTGAAACCACTTAAGAATGGGAAGGGTCAGGTTAGCCTCAGAGACCAACATTCCCTTGGGAGTAGGCTCCGCCTCCAGGGAGCCAAGAGGCAGTTTGGCCAGAGTGAGACACCATGTGACAGGCCTTCCCACTTTGTCCCAGCCTGCATCTTCTCCAAGCAAATTTAACACTAGGGCCTGTTGAGACCGTGAGGTCGGGATGTGTGGGAGGAATGAAGGTCATTATCCTCTGGGGTCTCCCGGATGCTGACCATGTGACTCTAAATCAGGCAGGCGGCTCTCCTACTCAGTCTCAGAAAACAACACCAAGGGGTCACCATTTGGCCACCTCCAAGAATTCCTAATTCTTGATGCAGGCTGTCTCCAGAGACCACAGCTGCCCTGTGATAATGACACATGGGAAGTTGCCTTCGGAAGGGTCCCAGGAAAGGTTCTTAGGCTAAAGGATTCCCCAACAAGGATTTATGCTGGACAACCAGGGACTTCCCAGGTCCACTGAGGTTCACTGGCTCCCCAGTTTTCAGAAAGAGTCCCAGCTTCCAGCATCGAACGTATCCAGCACCTTTCCATTCTCGTTAGATGGGTCATCTATGAGCCTAAAACATCTTTATTCTTGAGCATTTACTTGTGTCAGATATGAATAGTGAATAAGTTATGTCCTCCTTTCACCCATTCATTCAGCAAGTGGACTGAGGGGTCCCCAAGGCGTGGTGCTGCCCCTGGCCTTACCTATAAAGGAAAGAGCAAGAGCATGACCTGCCTTCTAGGAACTTGCATTCCAGTACAGGACTACACTCCATTTTCTGCATGAGAAGTTGGAGGCCCAGAGAACACTGAAGGCAGCAGAGTGGTGACTTAAGCAGATGTGTGTCTAACTCCTTTAAAAGCCAGCACTTTAAGCCTTAGCCCTTCTTGCCACCTGTTGAAGGTCATGAGCCATCCAGAACCTCTGAGACTTTCTGCAATTCTTTCCAGACCCTGGAAGCATCCTCTTTCCTTTTCTTTAACTCGATTGAGGCTCTTATTTTAATTTTTAAAATTTCCTCTCTCAGTTTTAGTAAGGTATGCTCAGTGAGCAAAAAATCTATATACATAAGGTATACAATGTGATGTTCTGATATGTGCACATATTTTGGAATGACCACCACCTTCAAGGTAATTAAGAGATCCAATACCTCACATAAGTGGTGAAAATATTTAAGATCTTCTTTCTTGGTATGATGGTCAACCTTTATTGTCAATTTGACTGCATTTAGAATTACCTAGGAGACACACCTCTGGGTATCTGTGAGGGTGTTTCCAAAACAGTTTAACTAAGAAGGAAAGACCCATTCTGGGTGCCAGCAGCACCATCTCACAGGCTGAGCTGAGCACCAGCATGCGTGTCTTTCCACCTCCTGACTACAGATGCTACATGAACAGCTGCCTCACACACCTGTCACAGTACTTTCCCTAGAATGACCAAGTGTATCCTCAAATCATGAGACAAAAGAAGCTCTCCATCCTTACTTTCATCAGGAGTGTAATCACAGCAATGAAAAAACAGAACCAGTATACTCTGCAGGTGTCAAGTTAGTGAGAAAACAGTCGTTTACTAACTGGTCACCTGGTAGGATGACAGGTGACCACATTGTACTGTATAACCATCAGGCTCTTTCTTTAAGGTCTTTTCATGGTCCTCTCCTCTGAGAAGCCCTGTCTGCTCCCTTCCTCCCACCACTCTCAGGTTCATAGCCATTAATGGAGTTGCTCCACCCCTTCTTTGACAACCATCTTCTCTAGAATGTGGGTCCTGTGCACAGGACTATATCCTTGGCTCTGAACTATATATATATGTGTAGTCAGCAAACTGATCATGCTTAGGTCCTGTTGGTCCAGTTTCCCCTTGGCCTAAGACAACTCCCTGAGGCTTAGCTGGGAAGAATGGGCAAAAAGAGTCTTCTGAAGGCAAGTTTTGATTTCTGTTGACCTCAGTTATGGATGGGGTTCCCAGAGAGTCCCGAATGGGAAGGAACTGGCAACTGAAGGCTCTGGAGCCAAGAGGGCCAACAAGTAGGCACTTTAGGAAGGGGTTTCCTCAAGACTATGACCTGTATCTACTCACCATCTCCTGCTTTGCCAGTCATCAATTCTCAGACTATTGACATCTGGAAGTCACTGAATCACTTCTGAGAACACATTCCTCCACCCCTTAATGGTTTGGCTCAGGAACAAGATAAGCAAGGTGCTTTGGGATTTATTTGTGTGGTGACTTTCCACATCCCCTCACTTTGATCTAGGTCAAAAATTCCATCACATTGTCCAATGCAGACACTCAAACCATCAATGCATCTTCCTCGCTGGCTGAAAGGGAAGTTGACGGTACCCATGTGTCCTGGGCCAAGGCTTTGTCCCGTGACACTAGACTAAGAGATTACTTTCCTTGGCTTCCTAGTGGGGAGTGACTTTGAGTCAGGACCAGAGAAGCCTCCAGAAATTTTCACTGTCTTAGTAATTTTTATCTTCACGAACCCCACAGCTGCCCCAGTAAGAGAAGTGGAAACTCTATTGTGTGGTCAGGAACTCCTAACCTCTGAGCAAGAACACTGTGGAAACTCAGCCTGATTCTATTTCTGTCTCTCCCCAGCCTCTAGGGGACTGAAGATTAGGGAGCAGAACAGAGGGTGAGTCTACAGAAGCAAGAGAAGGTGGGGAGGGTGGAGGAAGAAAACCAACTTCTAGCATGTGCTGAGAACCACGGAGTTCTGGTATTTTTAGAAGTGTTACTAGCTAAGTCTAAAACCCCAATGATGTAAGATGTTTATAATTCTGATTTCACTATGGATAAATCTAAGGCTTAGAGAAATAAAATAACCTTTCCCAGAAGGCATCTTCCATTCACACCAATGGATACTCAAATCACTCTAATACCTAAGGCATCAATTGCTCGAGAAGGAATCTAAGGATCCCCAAACACAAAGCTATAGATGGTTATACTGTAAATACCACTCCACCCCCACCCCCACAGTTTTCATCTGAGGGGGATCCCTTTGCAATGCAGAAACAAAGGACAGGAAGGTTTGCTTTGCTTTCAACATCAAGACATGGCAAGATCTGAACTCAGGACTTTAGACTCCACCTTCAGGGTACTATCCATTCACTCATTTACTTGAAAGACAAACCAGGAAATCACTCTCTAGGTCCATCCCAAATCCTTCAAGTACAGCTTCCACTCTTCTGACCTCAACAGAAGAACAAGGAGAAGCTTATCAGTCTGTTATGATCCCTCTTCATGCACCATAGCAACCTAACCCTCATTTTACACCCCTAGTGCCCTAGTATCTCGTGGACTAGACAAGGAGTTCAGTAAAACAGTGCTTGGTTAGTGACAATTCAGGCAGCCAGCTGTTTCTGTCATTTCTTACATTTTTTTGGAAGTCACTTGCTTGAACTTCCTGCTTGCTCAGGTAATATTATTTCCTTCTTGGGTCTCTGATGGAGTTGAAGACTAGATAGTTATAGTTACAGTTTTCTTTGTTTAACTGTTGCACAAAGCAAGTTATGATAGAAAGTAAATTAAGTACAAGACTTTGAACTCACCAAGACGGGATAGATATGGAGTATTTTCTCTGAATGTGTCAAATGCAAACGGACTAGACATTGTTGATGTATTTATTGCCTGTATATGTTGTATATAATTATTGTACTTATTTTATATAGTTTTTCTTACAGTAGTTATAGCCTCCTGTTTTATTTTAGACAAAAGGGAGGAAATGTAGTGATATTTTACTTGTATTTTAATAAATAAAGCTTGCCTGAAGACCAGAATGCCAAACAGCCATACTAGCCAGTCATATAGGCCAGGTGCACACCTTTAATCCCGTCACTAGAGAGGAATATAAGGCAGGATGAGACAGAAACTCGCTCTCTTTCAGTATGAAGATTTCATGGAGGTAAGAGCTCTCTAGTGACTAACTGCTTTTCTGACCTTCAGGTTAACCCCAATATCTGTCTCTGAGTTTTTATTTATCATGCTAGATAGTGTGCTTGGAATTCCATCCTCAGTACCTAGAAGAAAATTCTACAAATCTCTTCTGATGCTTCATGAACTGTGTGAACTTCCCTTTACTGCAAGTAAAACCCACAGTTATCTGTATGTGCAATTTTGAATAAAAAATAGCATACATTAACAGTGATAGGGGAAATCAAATATGAAAACATCATAATGCCAATAAAAATAACACGCATTTCTATTTCTCAGTACTTTCCCATAGTCCCACTGAAAGGCATACTGAAGGGGCCTGCTGCTCGTATTTGTGGACAGAACAAACGTGCACCCACGGACAAATGTGAGTTGAGACAGTTCCTTGGTAGCTCACATGCCAGAAGTAGGGATGTTACTAGTGATGTGAAATTTTTTAATTGATCAAAACTTTTTGGTAACTTTTAAGCAAACACAAAACAAAATAAAACAAAACAAACCAGAGTGTGGCCCTTCCTTTTATTCATATGGTGGCTGCATTGTGGGGAGGAAGTGGGTATTGGACGTTTTGTGTTAAATTTAATACAATGTGAGGTTCTAGGCTCAGTGAATGGAGCTTTTCATCTGTAAAATCTAGAGGCCTTGCCCATGGCTCCATGGGGATAGGACAGGTCTTGGCTATGCACACTTATTGCGTATGTTCTTGGTCTCACCCTCCGAGTTTTCTGCAATACTCCATTTTAGGATGCTGTAACAAAAATCATTGAAACTGGCAATATGTAAACAAGTCTTACTACCCACATTGCTCTGGGATCCTCCATCTTTGCCTTCCAAGGCTCAAGTTATAGGCAGGTCATCAAGCCTGGCTGGCATTGATGTGGGTTTCTGGGAATCTAAAGTCTGGTCCTCACACTTGGGAGGTAAGCACTTTAATCACTAAGCCATCTTGCCAGCCCTCCGGTTTTAGATTTGACTAATATTTTGATTTTTACAATTGTCATTACTAAGAATGCCACTTTTTATAAATATGCGGTACAAAATGGCAGAAGAATTTTTATGGCCATTTCAGAAATTGTTAGAAATTCTGGCCTAACCCCAAGGTAAAAAATCCATTGAAATAATTTTATTGAAACTCATGTCAGTAATAATTTTAAAAAATCAAATGCTATAACAGAACACAATCCAAAGAGATGTTAATTTGATCCTTGCATGTTAGGGAACGAAGGAAGGAAAGTATTAAGTCTTTATTCTCTGCAATTAAACCATTATGTTTCTTCTATAAAAGAAAATAAAAAGCTTTGTATGTACAGTAAAAACACTGCAGCTCATACAGTGGTCTCAGACCTGAGCCGTGTGGGGTGTTCCAGATCGTGCCCATTAGCACTGCATGGTGTGATGGTGTCGCTAGTGTGAGTGGCCCATGCTGTGCATTTGGAACCAAAACTGCAGTGAAGTCGTGAAAAGCAACACAGGTGGGCACATCATGTTTATTAAAGGATTTGAATTAATTTTTGAACACTGCATGTTCAGAAACTTTCATGGCTATCGTGTTTTTAAGTCTAAGAAGATGGGGGTCGGTCTAAGCTAAATTCTCTCCCCAATCTGAGACTGCTGCCTTGCAACTCGGGGGATGAAGGGAAGAAGCCAGGACTACCAAGCACTTTTCCCTAAGTGTTGCCATAAGGTGCTGTCCTCACAGCGGGCTGAGTTGTTAGGCAGATTCCCTGTGAGAGGAAATATAAGGAAAAAGGGTCTGGTATGATCAGCAACTCTCCATGGGCCTTAGAGTGGATATGAAGTAGAGGTGATGTGTCCTTCTGCTGTGGAAGGACAGACTTATAGAAAGCACATTCAGGGATGGAGAGATGGTTCAGTGGTTAAGAGCACTGTCTGCTCTTTCAGAGGTCCTGAGTTAAATTCCCAGCACCCACATGGTAGTGAATAACTGTCTGTAACTCCAAGATCTGACACCTTCACAGACAACCATGCAGGAAAAACACCAATGCACATAAAATAAAAATAAATAAATTATTTAAAGAAAGCACATTCAGGTCACCCTAGGGTACTACTAGGCTAGCTTGTCATGTCCACACAAGCTTCCATCTCCATTGCTGAGGCTCAGTAGGCTTCAGGAATGAGTCTCTCATCACTGGGTAAGAGGGGCGGTGTTCAGACAGACAAAGAGAGAAGAGGAGGGAATGTGTCAGAATGGCTCAAATGTCATGAATTCTAGAATAGTTTGGACCTGAGGCAATGGATGGATGTTGTGATACTGAAGATCTTGAGTGGACTCCTTTCAGAGGATGACAGCTAAAGTGATGGGCCAGGAGACCTCAAAAATAGGTAGCTCATACAAGGGTCCAGGAAACCTGGTATTACCAATTTGAAGACTTTCTACAATGTTCCTCTCAATCTCCTATTACATCTCTCAGCCCTTTCAGTCCAACAGGAGTGCCCTCAGGGTGTCTGGGGTCCAGGAGCTCAGCCATGCAAGGGCAGCACTTTAAGGTCAGGAGGTGGATGTTGGGTCTCAATTCAACTGCTGATGAAATACTTCAGGAACAATGGGTCTCTGACTCTAGTCCTAACTCTTCCTCAAAGTTTCTATGTGTTCCAGGGCTGGTCTCTGCAGCTATCCCAACTTCATTTTCCATATCTACCAAGAGAGGGGCTTGGACTCAGGGAATGGATGAGCTCTCTGTCATGTTCTTTGCACGGAGGGGAAGAGTCAAGCCAACATTGACACAGAAGAGAGAATCAAGAGGCAGTCCGTGGACACTACATGCTTAAGACACAAGAAGGAGTGTGGGTGAGTCCCAAAGGAAACCATGTAAATTCACAAGTTCACAGGCCGATGGGCATGACACTTCTTGTTCTACTTGAAAGGGGGGAGGAATCAAGGTTGATCTACCCAAGGAGCCTGGGATGTGAACAGCTTGTTCCTCAGTCCCTATCTAAGGGAAGGGGTAGATTCTACAGTGTGGGCGCCTCTGGAAGGAACAGGCTGTCGACTCCTTGGTGATGGCAGCTGCTTTCTGTCAGAGGAGGAGGCAACATAATTCCTTTTGAGGAAGATTCCCTTCCTCCACTTATTTATTTACTTTTGCCGAGTGATTCAGTGATTCAACCTCAAAACCAGTCTCCAGAGGAAGGCAGGAAGAGCCCAGCCCTCAAAGACCAGTGTCCCTGTGAGGTTTTGCTCTGTGGAACTTTCCTTAAAAATAACCACATCAGGAGACTGTCAAGGTGGGGGAACCCTCAAACCACCCTGTGGGGCTTATGAAAGACTCGGTAGCCTGGACTGGGTCTCTCAGGAGCCTGGCCCGAGCATGCTTTCTCCACAGAGAGCTTGAGTAGAGGTCTGAACATTAGAGTCACAATCTCAGATACCAAAGGGTGTCATCTGCCCAAAGAAAGAATGACAGTGGACGGAGATGTGGCTGGAGTGAATGGTGTCATGATTACCCTTGAGGCCTAGGAATCGAAACTCTTTGCCTCGTCCATGTTCTGTTTCTCCAGGCTGTAATTAATATACTCACTCCAATCCTCAGCATAATGGTATTCGCTCTATTATTTATATGTGAACAGCAACCACCCAGCAATGGATCTCTTTGTTAGAATGCATCCAGATTGGAAATGGGCCAAGTAGACAAGAGCTTGTGATGAACGCAGTGCCATACTGGAAATTACTTTAGCAGACCTGGGTTCTATCTCAGATTTGATATGTTCAACTTTATAGACCTTGAATGAGTCACTTTTCTGGGGACATGAAGATTCCTAGGAAGGAAAGCCTGGTGTTGTAACCATGAAGTGAGAGAGGACCAAAGGAGAGATGGGCAGAGTAAGGCTGTCCTCACAAGGCCTGAAGGACATGGTTTGGTCCTCCACCTCTTGGCTGGATGATCTAGGCTAAGCCAACTCTATGTCTCTGAGCCTCCCTATGCTCAAACAAAGTGAAGAGATGTTACTTATCTCCAGGGACTACTGAAAGAAAGAGCGGTACTTGGTGAACTGGAAGCCCTGAGTCAAAATGTGAGATACTCTCATTCTGGACTCTTAGGAGCAATGGCACTAACCCCATAGTTACTGTACTCTTGATTATTGTAGCAGCACTAAAGCATCAGCACTGTTTTCAGTATTTTGAATGTGTAAACTTTATAAACTCAATCTTTATTTTAAAAGACAAAAATGTGTTCAGTAAATCAATAAAGTAATTAGTACTTTCATATTTGTATATTATTGTGGGAGCTCATTAAATCATCACAATTACTCTACAGTGTTACACCTGTGATGGCAACTCTTGGTTGGCAACATGGCAAACCTAGGAAAAGGAGATCTTAATTGGAGAACTGCCTCCATCATATTGTCTTGTTAGCATGCCTGTGGGGCATTTTCTTGATTGCTAATTGATGTAGGAAGGCCCAGCCTGCTATGGGTAGCATCATCCCTAGGCAGGTGAGCCTGGGCTGAATGGAAAAGATAGCTGAATGTAAACCTGGGAACAAAACCAGTAAACATCATTCCTTCCTTGATTTCTGTAGCTAGATATCTGATTACACTGTGTAAAGATATGTCACCATGACTGGTTTAATAAAAAGCTAAAGAGACAATAGCTAGGCAGGAGGCATAGTAGGGACTTCTGGACAGAGAGAGCTCTGGAAGAAGCAAGGTAGGGTTGCCAATTGGACTCAGATGAAGCAAGACATGCAGGAGGAGGGGTAAAAGCCATGAGTCATGTGGCAGCACATAGATGAATAGAAATAGTTTAATTTAACCAGTGGGACAAGCCTAAGCTATTGACCGATCTTTCATAACTAAAAATAAATTTCTGTGATTTTGTGTGTGTGTGTGTGTGTGTGTGTGTGTGTGTGTGTGTGTGAGTGAGCTGGCAGTCCAAAGAACAATCCACCTCTGCTGCAGGGTCCTATCATGAGTTCCTGCTTTGACTTCTTTCAAAGATGGACTGCAACCTATAAATTGAAATAAACCTTTTATGCCCCTGTTGTTATGATGTCTTTCACAACATAGAACAAATTAGGACATTCCCATTTACTGATGTGGAAACTGAGGCAGAGCCAGGACTCAAATTCAGATAGCCTGCCTGTGTGTCTTAGCTATGTAGCCTTGTCTTGGGGACCCAGATCACTAAAGAAACTATTGGGAATGACCTAAAGTCTAACAGATCCACAGGAAACCAAAGAACAGCTCTAAAATCTTTATCTCCTTGAGTAAAGAAAGCCCAGGATCTGAAAATGAAGACAAAAAAGAGGACATAGAATGTCAAGGAAATGGAGACAAACAGCATGGTATGGAAAAGCACCTCAAAGTAGGGCACATTTTTAAGAGGAGGGAAGTCACTACTGACACCCAGGGAGGGTTTTTGATGTCCCTAAAATTGGAAGAAGAGGCCCCAATTACTACTCAGCTCTCCTGAAGAACTAGCAGAGTGGGGGATGGAGAACAGAAAGAGGATTGTGGTTCTCTGTAACAAGCAGATCCTCAGGCGGGAGCCTGGCAGGTGCGATCACTCCCTCATGGACATCACCCCCACCCATTTCTTCCTTTGCAGAAGAAGCGGAGAACCCTCTGAGGAAATCAGCTTGGGTAGTGTCAGAGGGCAGCGCCCAACAGCCAAATGCTGCAGCGGCTTTCAGGTCATAAGAAATGGAGGGGAAACAAGACAGAAGGTAACCCGGTGGCTTGGAAGAAGTCTGGCTGGAGGTCAGGAGCCTGAGCTTGCATCCTGGGTTAGGGTCTGAGTTGACGTCATCCCCCAGGAACACTCCGGACAGGGACAGTCACCATACGTCTCTGAGTCCTGGTGTTGCCACTATGGAATTGCTGTCTATGTCTTCTATTAGAGACCCATGAGAATCTGAACTGAGGTACTTGGATACCGTACAAATGGTGGGAACAGAGAACAATGGGAGAAATCATTCTTGTTCCTACTTCTTCACCTCTCCTCCCTCATGGTCCTTCCCTTTTCCTAAAGTCTTTCCCTGTTCACAGCTGATGCTGTAAACATCATGCCCTTACTTGGGAAGCAGGAAGTTGCTCTCCACCCCTACTCTCTTTTGTCCTTTGGGGGACCACCCTCCCCCCCTGCTGTTTAGCTTCCTGCTTCCTGAGTGGTGCAGGGACCTGGTCGCTTGTTGTCCTGAATTAGTTATTTTATTCTCCATTTAAAGGGTAGAGTCACGTGAGTTAGAATGTGTGTGTGAGCGTGGGCTGTGAGTGAGCGTGGGTTGTGTGAGCCACAGGGCAGGAATAAACACATGGAACCAAGGGGAAAGGCAGGGGTAAGGGTCACCCAGAACAAGCCAGTCCCAAGAAATTAAAATTAGCCCTGGGAACTGGAATGCTGGGTTCTCCAAGGAACAGCGGCTGTGGAAAAAAAAAAGTACAAGATGAGGAAATAAAATACACTCTGCCCCACACCCACTGCAGACCTCGCTGGCCCACCACATCTGCCCTGGGGTCTCCCCCAGCTTTGGTCCCCTACCCCCACCAGGATATCTCTGGCCAGGCCTGTGAGGCTGAGCAGTGAGAATTTCCTTCGCATGTGGTCATTTTCCTCTCTGGTAACCGCAGAACAATGTGGCCTAGGATTCCTGATAGGACAAAGTTTAATTGGAAACAGGAAAGCCGAGGACGAGTTTGGGTCTGGGATGGCGGTGATATGAGAAAATGACAGGCCAGGCCGGGCGAAGTGGGTGACAGAGCAGGACGGTCACATGGCGAGGATGGGGTGTGCACACGCTGGGAGCTCCCCTGGGAGCAATGGACACGTGAGGAAGAACTCAGGCCTGGCTCTCAGGGGGAAGCGGACTGGGTGACTGGGGGACTAGGGAGCTCTTGCACGTACTCAGAGTGGGCAGTGTGGGTGCCGTGGTTTCCACGGGATGGAACGTCTGCATCAGAGCTCAGTTTTCAAGGTGTTTGGGTTTAAAAATGAGGTTAAAAAATGATAAGGAGATGGGTAGCAATATTCAGAGCCACAGTTCTGCCAACCATCTGAGGTAGGGGTGGGATATGAACACGTTGGAAAGTCACAGCTTCTGGGAGGGATTAAGTGAGAGAGGCTATATTCCCAGGACTGCTTGTATTTTTTGTGTCCCCAGCACGAGCCCCACAGCTTCTGGGAGGGATTAGGTGAGAGAGGCTATATTCCCAGGACTGTTTGTATTTTTTGTGCCCCCAGCAGGAGCCCCACAGCTTTGCTCACTTCTGCTACTCATTGTCACCTAGTATGGAAGCTTCCAGCAAACAAAATGTGGGATGTTTTATATTGTTTTCTTCATTGCTATCACAAAATACCAAAGGAGAGCAACTTAAAAGAGACGATATTTATTTTGTCGCACTATTTCAGACATTTCAGTCCAGCATTGTAGAAGGCATGATAGACTGGAGCATCTCACATCACGGTGGCTAGGCAGGAAAAGAAACTGTCTGCATCAGTGCAAGTCCCCTTTGGAGGAGCAAATTGGTTCCATTGCTTTCTACTCCTCTTTCACAGGTTTACTGCACTTGTGTGGCAATGGGCTACAGGGGATTGTGTACGTTCTTGAGAAACTCTTGAACTGAAGAATTAAGTAGATCAATTCAAGAAACTCATGCACTATAGCTGGACACGGTGGCACATGCATAACTCCAGCATTCAAGAAGAAAAGGCAAGGGGATTGCCGCATCTGAGGCCAAGCTGATCTGCATAACAAGTTCTAGGCAAGCCAAAGCTACAAAGTGAGATCTTGTCTAAAAACAACCTCAAGCCAAAGCAAGCAACCAAACAGAGAAGCAAAATTAAAGCATGCATAATATGAACTCAACTCCAAGAGAAATGTGCATATATGTGAGGCCATTTTTATTGCCTCTCCCTTATCACGTCCCTTCTTCATTCTGTTTTTGTGATCATTCCTATAGCTCTCCTTTACTGCCAGATCAAAACTAGTCAAAGGCATTTTACACATGCACATACACACATACATGCCAAATACCATATGACATGGTCATATGAATATCATACGGCCATTCCTAACTCCTGTATAGAGCCAATCTTGCCCTTTTCCTACAAAAATCAGTCTTATGTCAGCCATCTAAGTATACACACCTAAACTAGAGAACCACGCAGCTAGAGAAAAACTGCAGGACTCAGGACTATGCCACTGCCCTAGTGTACTTTCTCAGCTCCTCTCTTCTCCCAGTCTTCCAGGTATGACTTAATCTGTGTTTTTTTTCCTATGCTTTGTGTTCACCCTCTTCTAGATTCTCAGGGATATGACTTTGCTTTATTTCATTCACTGAAGCATTCTGAGCAGTCAGAAGAGAATTTCCAAGCTTCTATTTCTACCCCCATCCACTGCCCAGTATCAAGACCCCAAACACTCCTAATTCCTTATGTTCCTGCTATGGAGATTCCTAGCTTATGTACCATCTTTAACTGATTCTAGGATATCAATCCACTGATTTCTCTAATTTTCTATTCTGACTATATCCACTTTCTTCTGCCATGACCACCATTTCTCTACCATAACCACCACCATTTCTCTACCATAACCACCATCATTTCTCTGCCATAACCACCACCATTTTTCTGCAATAACCACCATCGTTTCTCTACTAGTAAAATCATCATTCAAACACATCCCAATTTAAAACACATGACTTTTCATGACTCACCGATACTCACATGTTTTTTATTGTATTTAATAGAAAAAAGTATGTATATCTAGAGATCTAGACTCTGATTCCTCTCCTTTCAACCCATTTGCTATCATCACCAACATCTCCAATTTTTAACTCTTATTTTTTTAACAAAGCAATTGCATTTGACATAATCAATCACTCCACATTGAAACACTTTCTGTTATGTTATTTTTTTTTCAAGACAAGTGTAGTTTTGGAGCCTACTCCTAGACCTAGCTCTTGTAGACCAGTTCTGGCCTCGAACTCACAAAGATCCGCCTGCCTCTGCCTTCCGAGTACTAGAATTAAAGACTTGTGCCATCACCACCTGGTCTGAAATACTTCCTTCACTTGGCTTTTGGGATACTGCTGTCTCTATCTCTTTTCTCTCTGTCTGTCTGTCTGTCTGTCTGTCTGTCTCCTCATCTCAGCTACCAATACAAACCTCTAAATGTAACTTTTAAACATTGGTGCACCAGGCTCCCTAGCTCCTTTCCCCACCATATTTCTCCTATGTTGTTCTCATTGAGTCTTAGGACTTTAGACTGTGTGTGTGTGTGCGTGCGCGCGTGCATACGTGTGTGCGTGTGTGTGTGTGTGTGTGTGTGTGTGTGTGTGTTTCCTAAATAAGAACAGGTTCATTTACCCCATCAATATCTAGGATGTCCAGGGATGTTACTAGTACCAGTTTCTCCATCTGTTCTACCTGAAGACTTCCCACTTTGGTTTATCATCCTCAAAGTCTGGAGTCACCCTAGATTTTTCTTTTTTCTTTTCTCCATCAGAAAATAATATCAACCACACCTTTAAAATAAAATAGAACTGACCACCCTTACCATATTTATTGCCAAAGCACCATCATGCCTACTCTGAATTACGGCCATGGCTTGCATCTGCTGCCTGAGTTCTCTTCTCATAGCAGACAGTGATGCTTTTAGATACAGCTCATTGCTACCCTTCTGCTCACAGTCTTTCCAGTGATATCTTATCTCATAAGCCAAATTCCTTAGTATGGACCACTCACATGATACCTGTCCCAAATATCTCTAATCACATCACCTGTCCTTACTCCTTTGACTCCACTTCCTGCTCCTTGTACAAAGCAAGGACATTCCCATGCCTTTCCACTTGCTATTCCCTTGCTTTTAAAAAACCACCTTTCTAGTTATCCACACAGCTCTTAGCTTTACCTTTATTCATGTCTCTACTTCATCAGAGAGACCATCACTCATATATCAATTAAAATATAGAAATCACCTTGTTTGTGGCACTCAGGCCCCTCCATTAAATAGGCGCATGACCCCCAGTTTAGGCTCTGAAATGTTCTCTCTCCTCTGCAAGGTAGCTCTAGTAAGAATACCTACTTTCCAATGACAGTCTGAGCATTGAATGAGTTAACCTATAAAAGGCATGTGAAGTACAACATGGCACATGGAAAACATCAATTCCATGTTGGTTAACATTGTCATCCTTTCTGGGAGCCAGTCTGGCTCCCTGAAGATGTCCACCAAGTCGATACAAATATTTTGAAAAGCTGAACATCAGAGAGAAAACATTAGCTCACCGAGTGACAGAGGAAGTCATCAGAAATAGCCCTCGAACTCCAGGTCCCTGCATTGTGCATGCCCCCTGGCCTGTCACACAGTGGGATCCTCGCCAGCTGGTGGAAACTGCACAGGGTGGGGAATGGACTCCATAGCAAAGCCTGCTACCTGCTAGCTGTCTGACACTTACACATCATCTCATCTTTCTAAGCCGCAGTTCCTCAAAATGAAGACAATAACTGTCTGCTTCCATTTGGGGGTGTGTAACCAGACACTGGTGCCCAACAATGCTGATGCCCATCACCTGTGAACGTGACTGGCCACTTCACATACCCGTGAAAACATGATGTGCTTGTTTTATTCATTTTTGAGCTTGAGGACCAAGTAAAAAGATGCTCTCTCCACATGAAGATGGCTGTGGGCCTGTGTGTTTTCCACTCATTCTTAAGGTGAATGGTCGTTCACCACACGTTTCTGTTAGCTTTACTCGTTAAGAAGGGAATCTGGAAACCATTTTGTATCTGAATTTCCATGGTAAAAGTTGGGAGAGAGTTGGGGCGATGCTATTCTCAGGGCACTGGTGTTGAGAGGCGAGCATACACACAAGTAGAGGAGCAGAGGGGAGGGCGACTGGTTAGGCAAGGCTGAAACAGTGTGCAAAGAGCAGTAGAGCCCAGGAATAAAAAATGGAGCAAAGCCCTCTTAGCACATCTGGAAAAGACATTAAGCTTTCAAAACAAGGTGAAGAAAGGATCCAATATGGAAAACAGACCATTTCTGCTTAAAAAAAAAAAAAAAAAAAAAAAAAAAAAACAAGAACTCTATCACTTTTTTCCTGTTCCCAAGGATATCACTGGGTCACAAGAGAGAGTGAACAAGGTCAGAAGACCTAGCAATGTTGCAGATGGCATTATTTTTATTTCCTCTGTGCAGGAAGGTGGGGCAGGATGAGGGGGCAGAGTCAGTCCTAGGAAGCAGCTAACACAGTGAGGAGCACTGGAGAGGGTCAGATAGAGCGAGCCCTGGGACTTCCGGAAGGGCTGGAATATGTCATTCTAAAACAGGATGGGCAAAACCTTTCCTCAGCAAGGCCATGGGGCACAAAGAAAAAGGCCCCTAAGGACATGGGGTACACTGAAAACAACCCCTAAGATCATGGGGCACACTGAAAATGGCCCCTAAGGACATGGGGTACACTAAAATGGCCCCTAAGGACATGGGGTACACTGAGAACAACCCCCTAAGAATACGCATTCCCTAATCAATGACACCTGGATGTTTCTATAACATAGGGAAAGGGTTCCACAGAAGTGATTAAATTCAGGATTTTGAGACAAGATTGTCTTGAACCTGTGCATTTATCATTACAAGAAGAGGAAAAAGGAGATTTTGGCCATAGGGAGATGGGGCAAGGTGACCATGAGGCAAGAGATTGAAGAGACAAAATCACACATCCAGGAACGCCTTCAGCAAACAGAAAAGCAGCCAAGGCAGGAATAAGTCTGCTGAGGGGCTCTACTAGCACCTGGGATTCTGCCTCATGAAACTGACTCTGGACTTCCGTCAATTATAAATGTGAACTAGAAACTTCATGTTGTTTTAAGTCACACTTCCACAGTAGTTGTTACAGTAGAGGCCAGAAACGAATACAAGTCGGAGAACAAATATCTGGGTCACAATAACCCGACTCTACTCTTAGGTTACTGAAGCATCCAGAGGCAACGCACAAACGAGCCGGTATTACCCGGTATTGCTACGTGTGAGTGCAGTATTGGCTTAGCTTCAGCAAACTGAGATAGGAGCAAAGACCTGAGAGGGAGAGGACCTCTGACTTCTTCAAGGAAGCTGCAGTTCCTGATTATTACAAGAACTCATTTCACTTTAATTGTTGGTAGCTATTTTAAAATATTCTCAACGCCATACAGGCTGAATAAAACCCATCTGTTTGGCCACATCCCACCCATGAGGCTCCAATTTGCACCCTGTGGTCTATTGTGTGCTTGACTCTGGGCTAAGCATTGAAGACACTGTGTCTGTCCTACAAGCTCATGATGAGGGAAGGAAGCAGACAAAATTACTGGATCTTTGGTAGAACTGGGCAGAGTCCAGGGGTAGGGGAGAGGGACAATAGACAAGAGACTTTCTCCCAGGAAGGCTTGAGGGAGGAGCTGATGCCCACACCAAGTCTTCCATGCTCAGGTGGGACTCAGAAGTGGGCCAAGCTCGAAAGGGAACAGGTGGTATGGGCACCAGCTGGAGCAAGGACCAAGAGGCCTAAGGAAGGGGATCTGAGGTACAAGACAAAGGCAAATTCAAGGTATATCAGAAGGGAGAAGAAGGGAAGGACTTAATGCACATATGGCTGGATTCTGAGCTTATCCTGAGCATAAGAGAAGCTAAGGGTGCTTGGTAGGAGTTTAAATGTGGTCACCAAGGAAACAGTCAAGCCCTAGTCTGCCTTACAGATACACTCTGTAAGGGTGTCTCTGGAAACTGACCTTTGCAGATGCCATAGAGCTAAAATGAGGTCAGATTGATTAGCATGGGCCTGAATTCAGTAATGGGCGTCCTTAAAAGAGGAGAAACTTTGGACGTAGACACAGAGAGTGACGTGTGACCAAGAAGGCAGCGATTAGAATCAGGGAATCAATATCTCCCAATCAAGGAAGGCCAGTGTGTAGCATTTCCAGAAGCTGGAAGAGGTCAAGGGTCATTCCTTGGAGAGTACAGAGAGTCACAGCCCTTCCTCCTCTCACTGTGAACTTCTGGCCTCCAGAAGCATTCTGCCACCTAGTCTGTGGTATTTTACTACTGCAGCCCAGGAAAAGAGTATGTGCAATATCTCAATAAACATTTAAAATGATGAACGCAGAACTTGGGAAGTAGCTTAGTGAGGTGCTGGCTTTGAAAACTTGAGGACCTGAGTTAGATGCCCAGAATCCACATTTAAAAACCAAAACAAAACTAGTGTGGTAGCAAATGCTTGTAATTCCAATACCAGGAAGGCAGAGACCTGTGAGTGACGGGGCTTCCTGGTAACCCAGTCAAGCCTCAGGGGCCTGTTACAGGACAATGAGAAATTCTATTGCAATAGAAAGATGCAATATCTGAGGTTGTTTTCCACCCTCCACGTGCATGTATGCATGCCTGTGCATGCAAGCAAACACACACACACACACACACACACACACACACACACACACACACACTGACTTTCTATGTGCTTAAGTATTCATTCTACGTTCACAGTAGCCTGAGAAGCAGACACTGGTATCTTCGTGCAGCTAGAGAAGTGATTAACTTGCCTTATGCAGCTGGTGCCTGACGGAGCTAGGCTGGGAATGAAGGGGTCTGGCTCTGTTCCTGCCCTGGGCCACCTTAGCACTTAAGTAAATACTCTCTTGGGTCACTGGTTGCCATCCTCCCTGTGCACTACTCTCGACGGCCTCCTCTGGGGTCCCATGAGGATTAAATGGAAAGAAAATATGAAAAGTATTTAGCAAACTGCACTCAAGGAGGAGGTGTAAGAATGGGGCTGAATAGATGGTTCATTGATTCAGAGTGTTTACTGTCCAGCCAGTGAGCCAAAGCTCAGCTCCTAGTGCCCACACTGGGTGGCTCACAATGACCTCCAGGAGGATTCGATGCATCTAGCCTCTGTATGTGCATGCCACACTCATGAGCACGCAAGCTTTTGTGCATGCACATACATGCACACACATACATACATACACTTAAAAATATTTTTATTTTAATTTATATTTATTTATTTTATTATATTTATTTTAAATAAATATTTTTAAAAAAAGCATTCAAAGTGGAGGCCAGACCTTCCAGGACATGGTAAATCTGCCCTAACTATTGCTCTGAGCTAGGTAGAGGCACCAGTGTTAAAAAATCAACTTTTCCCATCCCCCAGTACACACAGAAAAGTTCCTAAGCCCTTACAGAAGCCACTACCCAGGACCCCAGTGATGACCATGGCATGATCCCTAGTTTCACGAGGCCATTTCTTCAAGGTTAAATCCAGTCTCCCAGAAACCACACCCAGCTACCTTCCCTACAGATTTTTGGGCTCAGATCCAGTCCCACCTGAACCACAGAATGTATTCAGTTACAGTGACTCCTTCATCTTACTGAGGAAGAGACAGGCAATAAATTAGCTTTTTTCTGTTGTTGTGATAAAAAATACCATGATGGCAGAAAGCAATTTAAGGAAAAGAGAGTTAGCTTTGGCTTATGGTTTCAGAGAGATAGGGTCCATGGGGGATGTGAGACAGGGCATATAGCAGGAACAGAAAGCTACCTCATTCACATTTTCCATCCACAAGCAGGAAGAAGAGAAGAAGAACAGAAGTGGGCAGGGTAATAAACCCTCAAAGCCTACCTGGGTAACACACTTCTTCCATCAAGGGTCCCATGACCTCCCTACACAGTGATACCAACTGGGGACCACGTGTTCAACTATATGAGCTTAGGGGTCAGAAACACCTAGTGACCTGTCTAAGACCACACAGCCAGCTTTTTCTGCCTAGCATGTCATCTCTGCCTGGCAATGGTACATTTAGCCCAAGCAACTAACATATGAGGAGACCCTGAAGAAGAAGCTGGCATTTGGACATGTTATACTTCATTGCTATGGTCTGGTACCAACCAAACCTTTCGTTTTCTAGTTGTTTTCACATAGCAGCACATTGTTGGCATCCTGCTTTTCTCTTCACATATCCGCGGTCTCTGGTATTTTCCACCTAAGTGTTAGCTGAGAACTGTTGGCTGGGGACCCCGGAAACTGTCCGCATCTCCACCCTTGGACATCTTGCAACAGACAGCTTTGCAATGAAGGGATTACACCTGGACCTCAAACAGCCACTGTTTTAGTGACTGGCTATGAGCCTGGTGACCTTACCAAGATTTGGAATCTTGGCTCCACATCCCAGCTGTGTGACCTTGTACAAGCTGCACGGCCTTAGACTAGGTAGGTACTGAGCTTCCTCTACTTGGTTTCTTTGGACTTAAGGTTCTGATTATTTGGGATAAAGAAGAGAGTAAAGAGAGTAAGTGTAGGGTAAGTGCTTAGTGTACTTGTCAGTGTACATGGAAAGCCAGGTTTGTCCCTGTCTCTTTGTCTCTGTCTCTTCGTCTCTGTCTCTCTGTCTCTGTCTGTCTGTCTGTCTGTCTGTCTGTCTCTCTCTCTCTCTCTCTCTCTCTCTCTCTCTCTCTCTCTCGTGTGTGTGTGTTTCTTCTCCACCATCTCACTTTACTTCTCTTTTCTCGTCTTCTTCCCTCCTGTTTAAAATTTTATTTATTTATTTACTTATTTTTATCAGTCAATGGCCTTTGGAAGAGACAATAGGATTCTAGAAAGTCAATGAACTAACACCTTATCATCTTCCAGGACCCAGGTTCATAGACTGATGGAAGCCAGCTCTGGTTGGAAGGTTAAAATCTGAGGCTGGAGACACCAAGCTGTGTAAGACACTGTAGCTCACATTCTTGCCCAAGGCCCTGTAGCAGCAAGCACACAAGCTGGGAAGACATTCCTCCTGATTCTGTCATCTTCCCTTGTTTCTCCGTTGGGCTAATATGCTGCCTTATACAAGTTTATGCTCAACAATTTCCTTGTATGATGGACTAAGTAGAAGTTGAAAGTCCAGATCATAAAGCGAGATTGAATGGCTCTCTGGATCCTGCCACAGATGAGCTATGTGGACTTAGGCACATTCTCTAATCTATCTGGGTTTTAGTATTTGCGCCCACAAATTAGGAAGGGTGGATATGCTGACCCCATGGGGCTAGGTTGAGACTTAAGGGATTTATTAGTGTCTGGGCCATAGTATGCACTAGCAAGGTACCAGTTATTAATTTTATTGTTAACAGCCCATAGTATAATTGATATTTAATGGTCTTCTCTGATGGTTTTCCTTCTCTGGGGCCTGCCTGGGATTCCTATGTAGAGAAGCTTATGTTCTGGGTGGATCTGCAGCAACACACACTTCCCTTCCCCTCTCTCTTCAGTCGATCACAGAATGACTGACCATTCTAGCAGTGCAAACGAATGGACTCCATACCTCACAGGAACACTTTTCTCCCCTTCCACCATCTCAGAGGGCTGGCTTTCCTCTTGCAATATTGTTTCTGAAAGGAACATTCCATGGCAAGAAGGAAAAGAGACAGGACTCCAGGCTGTCACATACCTACAGAAGGAAGCTGGTTTCCCTCTGTCTGTAAGCCTGGAGGATGGGCCAGGTGGTTGTTTCTCCAGTTTCTGGGAAGCCATTCGAATCTCCTATAGTCGGCAGGGACTGGACGCTTGCTCAGTTAGCAGGTTTGGGAACCAAAGACCCACAGGGAGAGGTGCCCTGTCTTAGCTCTCAATGGATGCTAGCCCTGACCCTGGACCACTTCTCAGTGTCCTTCCTATATTTGGGATCCTTTGGATGATCACTAAGGTCTGTCTTGTCTTTCACTTCTGCCTTGATGACAGGTCTAAGTTGCCTGGCTGCTTCTCCCAGGGGTCCGTGATGCAGCATGGGGCCTGCATACAGTAAGACTGAGAGAGAGCAGCCTGTAGTATCCTCTCAGAGAAATGGGGACAAGTCGGCTTCAGTAAGCAGAGTATTCTTGTTTTGGAGCCTGGGCAGCTGCTTCTTCTAGACCTCAGAGGATGAAATCCAGTGGGCCCAGAGGTCCCAAGGTTCCAGGAGAATTCGGGAGTGTGAAATGTTCTGAATGTCTATCAAAAAACAGTACTGTGCTCAAACCAAATCAAGCCCTGAGGCTGTCAGTTTAATTAAAACAAACAAATAAACAAAACATCTGATTTAAAGAGAGCTTAAGAATGTTTACCACAGCAACTGTTTACAACTACTCTCTGAACTCCACAGTTTCCAGGGATTTCTGCATTCTAATTACTCTGACTGGAGAGTGGGCTCTTGTAACCCTCATGAATCTTGCTCTTGGCATTCATATTCTGTGTAATCCCCCTTTCCTAAGTGTGGCAGAGACTGTGGCATGAACAGAATACAGCCAGGGTGACAAGATGTACATGGTTATGTGAACATGATTGCAATGCCTGCCTTGGGAGAATTTCTTTCATGCTGGCTTTGAGGAAGGAGCTTGTCACACAGAGAAGCTGTCTATGGACCACAACCAAGGGGAAACTGGGTATTTTAATTATGTTTCTATTGCTGTAATAAAGCACAATGACCAAGGCGACTTGTAAAAGAAAGCATTTAATTTGGCTTACGGCTTCAGTGGAGTCCATGGTAGCACGTGAAGAAACAGCTGAGAGTCACATCTTGACCCACAACCATGAGGCAGAGAGAGAGAGAGAGAGAGAAAGAGAGAGAGAGAGAGAGAGAGAGCGAGCGAGCACTGGGAACAGCAGGAACCTTTCTAGACCTCAAAGCCCACTCTCCAGTACCACACCTTTTCTAACAAGGACACACCTCCTAATCATTCCCAAATAGTTCCATCTGCTAGGGACCAAGTATTCAAATACATGAGTGTATGGGGGCCCATTCTCATTCAAACCATCACACCGAGGAACTCAAAGTTGTCAACAAACACATAGGTAGGGAAATAGATCCTTCCTCATTGGAGTTCCACAGGAACTGGGAGCCCTGGGTACCACCATCTTGATTTTAGTCCTATAGAAGACCCAGTGAGGCAATGTCTGAACTTCTGACTCACAGAAGTCTGAGGATAAAGTACAGTGTTGTAAACCACAAAGTTCCTGATACATTGCCACACAGCAACATGGAACTAGTGACAATGGAGACTTGCCTCTTACCTACCAACTTTTGGAACTCTACAATACATCCCTGGCAATACATATGTGAGACCCAAGTCCTTTGGTAGAATAGCAAATCACAGCAGGCCTAAGCATTTTGCAGGAAGTATATCCTCAAAATAATGCCAACAATTTCCCCCTTGGTACAAGAGAATACATACATGCAGATGGTAGGTTTGAGCTCCTAGTGTATACAAATCACTGGTTAAGACCATGTGAGGTAGAACTAAACACCCCCAGTCATTGGGAGTGGTGGGAAGACCCACTGGTAACGCCATAAACTTGGAATCCTCCTGTCTCAGCCTCAGGAGTAGTTGATAATACAGACATGGACCACTAGGCCTAGGTTCATCTAACTTTTAAATCAAATACAAAGTGGGTTCTTACTGTAGGATGTGATACACTGGCAGTATTGGAAAGGGAAATCTTATCACCTGAAATTCTTTATCAGCTCTAGGCATCATTTATCATACTTAAAAAAAGAGTAGCCGGGCAGTGGTGGCGCACGCCTTTAATCCCAGCACTCGGGAGGCAGAAGCAGGCGGATCTCTGTGAGTTCGAGACCAGCCTGGTCCACAGAGCTAGTTCCAGGACAGGCTCCAAAGCCACAGAGAAACCCTGTCTCGAAAAACCAAAAAAAAAAAAAAAATTGTAAAAAAAAGAGTAACCCTTGGTGACCTTCCTTCTCAGGGGAATACGCCTGGGTGCCTGTCCAGGGGAAGGGGAGAGATGTTGACACAAGTTATGACCCCTTTCACTTCCCCTCTCCTCTTCCCTAGCTAGATGCCAGCACCTCTACCCTGCCAAGGCACAGGCATCATAAGACTGCCAGGCCCCCCACAAGTTGGCTCCAGCTCCAGGCCTCTGAGCCGCCTTCAAGTTACTGTAAAAATGCAAAGTATTCGAGCCATTTTAATTACTGGGAGTTGCATAAGCCAGAAACACGTTTGTTCAAAGGAACAACAGGCCAAAAGAAGAAAAAAAATATTTTCTCCATGCCCCAGGCTCTCCCCTCCTCCTCCCTGTAGCCAGCCTCTAATAACAGGCTCCCAGGTCTCAAAAAGTACCTCAGGCAAATTCAGTCTCTTCTAGCGTGTATTGATAAGACATCAAATTCTTTATTTCCCTTGTAAATACCTGAAGCAGAAACATTTCCAGGCACCTTCGAGCAGTTTGGAAAGTTACTGGTCATGCTTCTCCAGACAGGCTGAAGACTTCATTGGACTATATCATACATGGAGAGAGTGTAGTGATAAAGTAAATAAATGCCATCCAGGTCAACCAGTGGGCAATGTGGGTCCCTTTGGGAGCCAAGTCAGGGGGCTTTCAGCTCCTGAAGTATGAGAATGACTGCATGATATCATTCTTATAAAAGGAACAACCCAGGCACAGTATTCCAGCGATTCTCTAGTGTGGAAAGGAAATCCCTAGAGTGTTGTTGCTGTGTGGTTACAGAACCCTACGATTCCTCTTGATTCTTCAGTAGCCTCTGATCAGTTTGTTACCCCAGTGTGCTAAGGAGGTGCTGTGTATCAGACATTAAATTATGTTCTCAGAACTGAAAACTCAATTAGCCCAAGACAATCCTGAATAAAGAGGGGCAGTACCCAGCAGTATGGGTTGAATGTGAAATGCCCTCCACAGGCTTGTCTATTTGAACCTTTGGTCCCCAGCAGGTAGCACTGTTTCAGGAGGTTGAGCAACCTTGGAGACATGGGGCCTACCTAGCAGAAGTGGATCACTGAAGGCAGGCCCTGCAGCTGATCCTGGTTTTGCTCTGATCCCTCTGCTTCCCAATCCTCCAAAACATAACAAGCCACACCACACACTCCTATCATTGTGGAGAAAGTCTCTCAGAAAACATACCTTGCCTGCCTAGATGGACCCATGCTCCCTGAAATCCGAGGTCAAAACAAATCTTTCCTCATTTAAATTGTTTCTGCCAGGTACATGGTAAGGAAAAAAATAATTAATAAGTCCAGAGGGTGACAATCCAAACACAGTATGATAAGATTTAAGTTGGGTCACCATGAATAAATGCCATCCAGGTCAGGAGGGAGACAGCGTTTGATGACAACCCTGACTGAATAATGTTGACAGCGGCTGTTCAATGATGCTAAGCTAGTGCCAAGCATTCTAACACATCCTTTTGATGTCTCAGTTCATTTATTCATAACCTCTCAAGATAGAGACTAATGTTATCCCAATATTACAGTCAAGGACACTGAGGCACAAGGATATAAAATGATTTACCCAGGGTTTTACTGTTAGGAAATAATAGCAACAGTGAACCTATGAATATCCAACAAGTGGCTCTCTGAGCCAAGAAGCCCTGATTTGCAGTGCTGACCAATTTCTGTGGTGTAAACACTCCCATCACAGTCAGTTCCAGGTTACCTTGTGGTGTCACCGACTGCAGAACTGAGAAAACGCACAAGAGCAGAGCACTGTGTCATACCACTACCACGTAGAGAAAAATCAATGGAAATAATTTCTGGAGTGTTGACCTTAAGGCAGTAAAATGCATACACTCTTGTCTTCTGACAACTTGACTCATGGTTTCTTCTCTTTTTAACTTGAAGATGTTGGGGGAAATGATACTTTCTCAGTAGAAACCATACTCCAGATTTCACATTTTTCATCATCTCCTTCAGAGCTGCTGAAGCTCAGTAAGATTCTCTCTTGATATGCTGGGCATGAGCAGTGAACACAAATCCTAACAGCCCCCCATCATGACAGTGAGCTACTAACTCTCTGCTAAGTCTTTGTGACTCAGCTCCAGTGTTTGGTGGGTCAGGTATACCACATGCAGTTGGGATTATGACATTTTAAACTAATGATGAGTTTATTTGGATATATCTTCATTGTAAGTCAAGGAGTATCTGTGATTAGGAAGTGATGAAGTTTAATGTTAATTGCCCTTGCTTTGAATACAAGTTATTTAATTGTTGGTTTTTGCAATTACAATTTTATGCTAATATGACTATGTTTTACAACTGAGTCAGAGAACTGTAAAAAATGCAGCCATGGATTCTACTGAGCCAATGACAGACAGCCCTGGCATATCCCAGGGACTCTAGGACCCCATTCTTCAGTACCCCAGCAAGCATGAGGAGGATGGCTGAAAGAAGGAAAAATGTTAGAGAAGTGGAAGACTCTGAAAAAAAAAAAGCCTAAAAGATGGATATGAAAGAAAGAAAAACAATAGCAAAATGTCTTTATTGAGCCTCAGTTTCCTAGACTGGCATATAGCGATGGGGAGATGTCTCAAAAGACAAAGAAAGGGCTTACTATGTAAGCATGGGTACCCTAAAGTCAGAGCCCTAGCAGTAATGGAAGAAAGCTGGGCATGGCACAGGCCTGTAAATTCAGTGCTGGGGAAACAGAGATAAACAGTTCCCTGACTGGCCAGCCCGCCTGAATCAGGAAGCTCCAGGGTCAAGGAAAGACAGTGTCTCAAAGAATAAGTTTGATAGTAACAAGAGAATTCTTGTCAACCTTGGGTCTCCACACCATGTGCAACACACACACAAAATATCTATTATTTACGGTAGGGAAGGCTGAAGAAGACATGAAAACACAAGCTCTTTGTAGAAGTTTATAAATAATGTTACCTCATGCCAACAATACACTTTGTGAATGGCCTCTTGGGCAAATTAATTGTCATCAAGAATGTCTTGAGAGACACTGCTAAGGCCCCATGGTCAAATTCAAAGAAATTTACACGACAGGCAAGAACAGGTTGTTCTTCTAGAAGCTTCAGTTTTAGACACTTTGTTTCCATCAAAAGTACCTGCAAACAATTCGGAAGCCAAAGAATTTCAATATTTCCAGAGCCAAAAATGTCTGTGGAAAAATGAAGGCTTGACGGATCTTAAGCAAAGGACTAAGAGCAGAGTGACCGCAGTTGGGGCTGTGAGTCCAGCATCCATCAGCAACCAGTGAGATGGACTTTTAGCAGTGGACACTGCTTCTTCCATCAGAAAGAAAATTAAAGGGGTGGTTGCTGGCTTAGGGAGTAAATGCAACAACACTAAGCCTGACAACCAAAGTTTGATACTCAGGATTCATGTGTTGGAAAGAGAGAACCAACTCCCACAGGTTATCCTCTGACCACTACATGTGCTATTGTACACAATAAATTTAAAATATATATAATTAAAGATAATGAAAATCTCAAAGGGTTTTGTCCAGAAGTTCCTCTTAGGATGACCTCAATCCATATTTTAATTCCATACCCACCGACCCAACATGCTCTCCTGGTGAGGTGGCATGGGGCTCTCTTCAAGTATCAGAATAACAAGGGGTCCCTTTGACGTGGGGTCTCAGCCTACCTCTTAATAATCAGTCTTGTAGGCATAAGGGTAGTGGAACTGTGGCTGGCTGGCTTGCTGATGTTTATGAATTGGTTGTACCCATAAGACTGCTCACCTCTGGAAACCTCTCTGAGAATCTGAGTTCAAGGAGTTGGATCTTCAAACCTCCCAAGGTGGATTTGTGATGGTGATACTGATACCCCCCAAACACATATGTTTCCCCTCAAGTCATTGGTCAGTCTCTTCTTTCAGTACTTGCTAAGTGCCTACTGTGTATAGGTGCCACAATGGGCATTTGAGAAGCATCCAGGTATGCTCGGCTCTAGGGAAGAATCAGACATTTTAACCAATAGGAAGAGCAGAGAGTGAGAGGCGCCCAGATGGACAGCTGAACAACCCAATGCAAGTGGGGCACTGAGGAAACAGGAGAATCAGCAGATATTCAGAAGCTGGTGGCTCTAGCTGATTCATGGAAGATAAGGTGGAGGAGGGAGGGCAGGAGTCATAAAATGGTGCAAAATGGCACTGAGGTAACAGAGATGTAGGTCTGTCTGCAGCTGTGTAACTATGAGGTGGCAGTCCCATGGTGTTCTACATGAATGATGTCACCTCCGGTTTCAGCCTGGTATCATGGGAAGAAGAAGGCCAAAGAGGAGCTTGTACGTCTTCGGAGTTTAAAACTTCACTCGGAAAGCCATGGGATGTGAACTGATCACTTGAAACACAGCCTAGCACGACTTCGGGGTTATATTGAGATGATGGTGGGTAACCGCAAGGCAAGAGAGGAACTGGATAGAACAGGACTCTGGACAACAGGGCAAGTTATGGGTCTGTTGACAGTGTCTGGAAAGACTCTCCAGGGTACAGTCAAGGGTGGGAACAGTGGGAGTGGGAAAGAGGAATGGCTAGGAGAGATGTCCCGTTCAAGACTCTCTAGGACACGGTGAATGGTGATGTCATTACAGGGGCTGAGTCATGCTGGAAGGGACAGAAGGAAGAAGACAGTGAGTTCAGGACAACTGGAGTCTGATTAGGTCATGGGATTTGCAAGTGAAATTGTCACGGGGGGGGGGGGGGGGGGGGGGGGGGGGGGGGGGGGGGGGGGGGGATGGAGGTCAGGAGACCAGAGGGACACCACTATCTTGTCAATCTCATTCCGCTGCACACAGCACACTGGCCAGTCAAGACCAGGGGAGAAGGTGGAATTCGGCAAGGTGGCAGGGGAGGCTAGAAGGGAAGGCAAAAATCCAAGCACAGAAAACAGAAGAGCGGGGGGGTTTGCCACCGAGGGAGAAGGTACCTGAAGAGATGTGGAAAGTGACCGGCCAGGGGGCAGAGGAGCTTCCACAGCCAGCGTATCAAGAAGGCTGTGACTCACAGTGTCACAACCTTTGGGTTCTCCACCATAGGACAAGCCAGTTCCAGTTGTCAGATTAGATTCCACCAAGGTGAGCTCACAGTACTTCTGCAGAAACACGATCTCCAGCCAGGCATGGTAGGAACCTGACCAGTGTCCATCCTACCCTTTCCCTGAGCCCCAGCAGTGATGGCTGGTTGGCTGAGACAAACCTGTGTGGGGCTCTGAGCCTCATACCTTCAGAAAAGCCACCGAGGAGCTAGTTCCTCATTATTAACGGCAAAGTGCAGGAACCCCAAAGGCATAAGGAACACATTAAACCAGGCTTGTGGGGAAGTTCTCCACCACCTCACATTATCCTCTGCAAAAATAATTGACTACCTCAACAAACGGTCATTAAAAGAAAACCAAGAACTGGAATATTTAACTCTGCTTCCCATTTCCCACCACCCCAGAAAACACAGGACACAAAATGTCTCTACCGCACACATGTGTTTTCTGGCTTAAAATTCCTGGGAATAGCTGTCTATGGAAAGAAATGCGAAAACCTCAGCGTTCACGTGAACACAGCCAGGGGTCTTCACTTCCCTGGCAGGGCTGGGGGGTGGGGGAGCTGGGGTGAGGAACGCCCTCCAATTTTACTGCCCTGAAATCGATTCCAGATGGAAACCGGGAAAGATGTTTACTCCCCGCTGGTACCAGACACAGAGTGAAGTTGAAGCACCCACCTTCTTAGGCTCCTAATTGCCCCATGTTGGGCAGCAGCTCTGCTGAGGGTCTGGCTATGGCTCCTGGTGATGGGTGGACCAGGGTGTCTGTTGCTTGGAACAGGCTATTTTGAATATAATGACTTTCACATGGACTGCGGGTTTGGGGGAAGGCATTGTAAGTAGGGTCTGGGGGAGGAGGGAAGCTGAGGTACCTAGGCTTGTCGGTACCTTCTCCGCGTTGAACTTCCGGAGCGCCACTTGGATGAGTAGCATTGTGGCATCCTCAGCTGTGTTCCCAGACCTCACCCAGGCCCCCCAAATCAGTGATTCGCAAGTAAGCCTCAGCCCAGGGGTAGAAGAACTTGGGCAGCTGTGTACCCAGACGGGATGCTGACTGAGAGCTTTGTGGCTATGATACGGGAAGGCTTCACTTCACCCACTCAAGGTCCCTCTCCTGGCTTCTCAATGAGACTGGCAGGCTGAAGGCTCAGAGAGCCATGTTTTCTGGCTTACAGCGCCCCCTAGCATTAGTCAGCGGGATAAACTCAATGAGCTCCTCCAAGCCCAACACTGGGCAGCTGGACTAGTACGGCCATTTAGATCCAATCAGCCGTAACTGAACTGAACCCTGTTGTCAAAGCTCTATCCTTAGGGGCCTTACACTTCAGGAAGGGAAACGGGCAGATGAACAGCCGCATTAGAGTCAGCTACAGGCGAAAAGAACAGAATAAGGCGTGGTGGGGAATCCTATAAAAGGATGAGGCTGAAAGGGCATAAAAGTCCAGTAAATTTTGTCCCAGACCCTTTAATGCTTCCAATCCAAAAGAAAACCAGAAAGATGAACTGGTAACTATCAGAGGCTCTACTCAAAAGAAGACCCCAAATCTCCCTGCTCTGTCATTATCACAATCTCCACTGACATTCTTTGTTTTAAGCCCTGTGCCTTGGAAGACAGAGTAGGAAGGGAATGCAAAAAAAAAAAAAAAAAAAAAAAAAAAAAAAAAAAAAAAAAAAAAAAAAAAAAAAAAGTGACCTAGCGTGTGGCGGATGGGCCTCAGTCTTGGGCACGTTTGTTTGGTGTCAAACCTGCTCACACGGTAAGATCGATTTTCCCTACACAGCCATTCACCTCATTTTTTGCAAATCCCCCAGGGAATAGTAGACTTTTTTTTTTTAAATCACTAAAGGGGCATCTTGCTGGGAATCATAAAGTTTAACTTTATATCTAATAAACATGGAGATTAGTGCCTGAACAAGGGAAGTGACCTGTTCACATCCATTGAGTTGGGAGTGTGACTATTCAGCAACCATGTCTGTAACAGGTTTCCAAAACGGTACCAGATAATAAGTTAGAAAGGGAAACACAAACACAGGCGGTAACCCGCTTAGTCACATAGCACTATATAACGCTGGTCAGCTCAGAAGGGTCTTTTGGTATAGCCAAGAACTCCTAAGCAGTGTAGGTAGCTCTCAGTGAGCCAACTGAAGGGTGTGGAAATACATTTATCACATGTGCTATCAAGGAAGACTTAGCCATGTAGATGTGATGCAGGTAGAAGCCAAGGAATCAGTGTTCACAGCATCAACTTGGCTCTGCCTGTAGCTGACTGTGGGAAGCTAGGGAAGTTCTTCCCTCCTCGAAGATGAGCAGTCTCTGGGCAACTTCGTATCTCCCTTACAAGTCCAAGCAAATGCCTCCTATAGGCTCTACCCTCTGAAATTCGACCACAGGAAGCAGACAGGCCCTCACCATCCCGAGGGAAGTTCCAGCAGCCGAGGGACCGGGTGAGCCTAGTAGGTTGAGAACAAGCCAGGTGCTGGTTGAAGCTTCTTCCGGCTCCCCCTAGATTTGAAAATCTGCCATTGTTCTCAGCTACCAGAAGAAAGCAGGAGAGCCATTATCTTCACTCTTACCCAAGCTCCAAGCCCACTCAATCTTGCCCACTAAACAGACTAAAAAAATCAATCCTTACATATTATTAGTCTGGTGGACAACCTAATGTCCAGATTGATGACTACAAGGTCCACCTGCTTGCAAGACCCACATGAGGACTCAGGGAACATCCTCTGTCTGGTTCCCAGGGTCATGACTAAGCTGGTGTTGCAGAGGTGGAGAGAGAAGGTCATCTCAGTCCAGGCAGAAGAGAAGACTCCTGACCCAGGATGCTCTGTGTGTTCTTGGAAACCCCTAAATTCTGAGCAAGCCAAAGTAGAAGAATCAAGAGGAGATGAGCCTAAAGGAAGGAAAATAATCATAGGACACCTATACTTTGAGCAGGAAGTAGCTGTGGGAACAAGACACACTTCAGATGGCCTCTCTGAGGAATCTGCTCTGTGACATGTAGCAGAAAGTAGTTGCTTGGCACTTGTCTTGCATTCCAGAAAAGGCTCTCCCTTGGAGAAAAAGTAAATGGCATTTTGGACAAAATGGTCTTGTAATAGGGAAGCAGAGGAGAGAGGGCCTCTCGTCTGTAAGATGTTTATCCCAAGTGGATTTGTCTACAAGCTCCTCTAAAGCCTTCCACATGACCGGCACGGAGTAAGGTTCAGCGAATCTCTCAAATCCTACCAAGTATGCCCTCATTCAACCTAGTTCCCCAGAGTGGCCCCACAGTGTCCAAGGCTCAGGCCTCAAGTGGTTACTGGCTATATCCATACTCAAGTCTCCTGGGATCTTCTGAGGGCTAAAAGGCATCATGGCCTAATAGCTCAGGCCTGCAAGTGCCAGGAAGGGAAATAATATAACCATATTCCAGGAGATGGGGCTAGAAAAACAATGAGGGGGCCATGGCACCATGGAACAGAATGAAAGAGGTAGGGGCTTTCAGAGCTGATTGGGGAGAAGACAGAAAGATATGGGAACTGGGTCCTCTTCTCTATAGTTAGAATGGCTTGGAAGAGTTTACAGAAGATTCTGGGAAGCATTTGGGAGGCTGAGAGTTCAAAGCCAGCCTAAACTACATGATAAGACCCTGCCTCAAAGTAACAGCAGTGCCCACACCAATAAAAGATACAAAATAGTCTAACAAGGGAAGTACAATAAAAAATAATGTTATCACAATACTCTCTGTTCTGTCATTAAAAAGAGTCTCTTGGGGGAACAGTCCAAGGGGTTCTCTTGCATTTTCCTTTTTTGTTGCGAGTTTTCAGCATTTCTGTACCTAAAACACACAGCACCTTCAAAATCATAATAGAACATAAGGCAGGAAAGAAAAGGAGATCGCAATAAGAACCCTGTCAGTTAGATCGAACCGCCGCTAAGTCCAGGGGCATCTGTCTCTTTTGTGTGAGCAGGCAGTGAGAGAGTGTGACAGGAGCGCCCCCTTTCTGGGCTTGTTTCCTCAGCTAGAAGGTGCACGTGACACCTGTTCTTGCTTTCCTTACCAGAAGGAATAGAGTATGGGAATCCTGCTTTTAAAAACAGAGCATAGGTCAGGTGTGGTGCTGCCTCTCTGTCAATAGCAGTGGGGAGCCCAAGGCAGGAGGAGCCTGAACGTGTCTCAAAAAGACAAAGCAACAATAGTGTGTGTATACCACACATGCACACATCACAATCAAGAGGCCACTTAAATAACATTACCAATACTCTTCGTTTACTGTTAGTTATCCAGGATCCGGGATAGTTTTCTCCAGGATCTGGTTTTATTCTACTTTTGGATCGCTTAACTTCAAAGTTCCTTGTTTAAGGAAGGACGGCTGTCTGCCACCGGCGAGACATGCTATCATACTCCCCGTTTATTCTATATTCTGTCCTTCAAAGGCGAGCCAGGCCTTTCCACTTGCTCGTCTCCTTGCATGATGTCAGCTCAGAGAACCCTTCTCCTACTGTCCAACAGAAAGCAACGCCCTCTTAGTCATTCTGACCTAGGTCTGTATCTAATCTAGCTTCCTCGTAGCTCTAGTACAATCACCCTGGCTGCAAGGGCTTTGCTTGGAATCCAGAACAGCGTTTGGTGAATGATTCCACGGTTCCATTTACCCCCAGTGACAACTACCATAGCCAGTTCCAAAAGGCAAAGGGGTGGTGGTGGGGTGGGGGTGCTGAGAAAATGTCATCTATCTAGGTGTTTCCTCTTACTCTCTGCTCTCTCTAGGCAAGGTAGGAAGGTGAAATTTTCTTCGAGGCTTCCTTCTAGACTTTTTCCAGGAGGCAGGATCAAGGACTCTACATCGCAGGGCCACCTGGGTCACAGGGAAGGAAGGGACTGTGCTGCCTCTCTGAGTGACTGGGAGTGGAGACTTGTTTGGGTCGAAGGAGCTCGGGAGTGCCGGTGGGCGTAGGGCAATGGGGCCGTGGGGCACCGCTGCAGCGCACACTGTCCCAGGACGCGCCCAGCCCACCCACTCAAGTGCCCTCAACCGCATTATTCCCTATAAGGATCTGAACAGTCCGGGCCGGCCCCTCCCTGTCGCCCCGCGCCCCCCGGCCCCGCCCCTTTTTTGGAGGGCCGATGAGGTAATGCGGCGCTGCCATTGGTCGGCGGGAGCGGCCCCCGACCTCCCGAGGGGCTGGGTCCCCCTTGTGCCCCTATATCACTCCGCAGCCCTGGACTCTGCGCACAGTGGGCAGCAGGCAGCCACCAGCACCGGGAAGCTTCTTCTCCCGCTTCTCCGCTCTGGTTCCGGATCCTTCTCCTGGAGGCCACTCACTGGCTCTGCGGACGCGTGCTCCAGCCACCCAAGGCCAGTTCGCGGAGTCCCAACCCGTCCCGCTGAGCTACTTGGAGGACACTTTCCCGGAGCTCAAAGTTGCCCAGCGTGCACGATCAGACCTGGCGAGTGAGCTCGGACTGCAGTATCCGCGCCAGCACTCGGCAACTTTGAAGAGACCAGCCGTCCCCGCAGCGGACAGCAGCAGCTACGATGATGACTCCCTGGCTTGGGCTTGTCTTGCTCCTGGGCTGCTGGAGCCTTGGGCACTGGGGCGCCGAGGCGTGCACATGTTCGCCTAGCCATCCCCAGGATGCCTTCTGCAACTCCGACATAGGTAAGCGCTTTAGGAGGCACCAAGCAAGCTGCGTGCCGTAGCAGGCGACTCGTTTTCCATGGGCTGGGACTCTGTGTGGGGAGATGCCTTTTAGAGGGAACCCAAGCAGTGTCCTAGTGGTCTCTGGCTGGCAGGAGTGAACGTGGACCCTGCTTGACATCTAGAAAATTTCCCCATTGACTCTTGCAGAGAAAGAGCTGGAGGAGCAGGGTGGGAGAAGGTTCTGAAAAGTTGGAACGCTAACTGAAGCGCTGGGAGCTCGAGTACTCTTTACAAGAAGTTGCCAACTTGTGCGGGTGGAGTTGCGAGAGAAAACTACCTTTCAGAGATTGCTTATCGCCCGCGCCCTTGAACTTTATTTTTTTTCCTTGAGATTCAACCAGCGTAGCTGCAGGCTCGCCCAGCAAGTGCTGGGGCTTCTTGCCTGCCAAGTTTGGGTGGCTAGAAAGGGGGGCGGAGGGGGGTGGATCCACACAGAAGAAAACTGTAGGTTTGACTCCCTCCCTGGGAGAACTGCATCTGAGTGTCATAGGTGCCTTGAGGTGACTGTAGGGGATCACATAGCTGTGAAAATTCACAGGAAGGTTATTGTTATTATTTTTTTTCTTGAATGTATGTGAGGAGGGAGAGTGAGCAAGGGAGAAAGCAGATTTGATGCCAAGGGTCTCATCACTTGTGATGTGATAATTGTCTCAAAGAGACTGTTTGCTGATTAGAGAGACTTGATAAGAAGCAGAGCCCACTGTCCAGATGGCCTGAAGAGTGCTGGGGAGGCTTGTGTTTGGAGGGGCCCCAAGTGAAGAAAGAGGAAACTAGAAAATCTCCCATTTCTCCAGCCCCTAAAGCACTCGGTCCAATATCCCTGCTGTGAGTTTGCAGGGCAGGGGTGGGACACGAGGCCATCCTTGGCCTGTGTCAATTCAGAGGTGAAAAATGGGGCATGTGTGTTTGAAGTATGGTCATGATGGAGAAGGAAATTTTCCACTGGGTCTCGGGTGAGGGATTCCACTCTGCAAGTGTGTTGTGGTGAGGAGAGGGAGGAGTGGGAACCTGGCAGGGGAAGCAACTGAGGTTGGAGAGGGGCCAGGCCAGCCTTGGGGGAAATCTGGGAGGTGGCTATGGTGGCCAGGTCAGTGGACTTGGCAGCCCAGGGTGTTTGTGTGACCTGCAGTGACCCTTGATGGAGGTTTCCTGGGACCTGCAGGAACACACCCTTCACCCTTCCCGGGTGGGTCTTTGGGATTGCTAGGAAGCATCCTTTGGATTGCTGGAGAGGACTGGGAAGGTTTTCTCCTTTCTCCTGAGTGTGGTCCCCACCCAGATTCCTCTGAACTTTTCTCTGCTCTCACCAGCCCGGTGACATTCCCAGCTAGTTGGTGCCAAGTTCTGGTTTTGCTCAGCCTAGAACATGCTCCTAGCCTGTGAGCTAGCAGATGGAATCGGGGTGTTAATTTCTGCTTTACAGTGGGCTGAGTGTGCTCAGCTTGGTTTTATAGTATGTATAGGGGAGAGAGGAATCTCATCTCTATCCCAGGTGCCTATAGTCCAGAGGTTTCTACACTGAAGTTCATGGGAAAGTGGCAACATGAGCTGGTAGATCCTGTTCCCAGTGGGCTTTTCTGGAATCAGCTCATTGCTTGCTTAAGGACCCTACTGTATGTGGGGGTCTGATGAAGCTTCTTGTAATTTCTATGGCTTTACTCAAGAAACAGCTTCCTCCTCTTAATACACTTCCCAGAGAAAAGTTCAATTGCTAAGAAATATGCCAAGCACAGAACAGTGTAGTAGCAAAAAGAAAAAGAGAGAGAAAGAAAGAAAGAAAAATCATTGCTCTGGCAGGGATCCAGACTCACTCAGTCTTTAGCTTGGTGCACTGCACAAGGGATGAGATAATGCTTTTAAAAATGGGAGGTGTGGGTGTGGGCCTCTGGCTTGTTGACCTGCCGCCTGACAGCAGCAAACACTCTGCGGCCTCCAGTAGATGGCTCCCAACTGTCCTCTGGACGCCGGAGCCCCCTAAGTTTGCTCAAGATAGCCTGACACCTTCCTCTTCTAGAACCTTCCTGCATGGATTTCTCTCATCCTGGCCGGATGTCACGTTGCCAGGGAAGGGCACAGCATGTCTGGCTTAGCCCTTCATAAGCCCCCATAACCACCCCACAATGGCCTTCCCTCTCCTGTCTCTTTATCCATGGGTGTCTCTTTCTCCCTTTCTTTTCCTGAGCCCAGGGGACTGGCACAACCCTTTGGGTGAGGAGGACTTAAAAGGTGTTTCCATGGCAACTGCAGGCCCTGCACCCTATCAAAGTGTTTAGGAGAATGAACTACATGGAGGCTTATCAGATACTCGGTGGGGCAAAGAAAGGGACTTGGCAGCAGTCACCTCACTTGGGGCCCTCTCTTTACCAGGCATTGCCCCTGAAACTCCTTCAAAACATTGTCTCAGAAAGGACAGGGTGGGTGCTGGGAATAAAGGAGGTAGCCCTGGCTAGGCTGATCTTGCTCTGCCAGCCTTAATTCAGGAAGGGATGGGTAATGCTCACAGTGTTCTGAACATTGGAGTGGGGTGGTGTGTGTGTGTGTGTGTGTGTGTGTGTGTGTGTGTGTACACGTGTGAGTATGTGTACCATGTGTACCAAGGCTAATAGTGTCTTAAGAAGCCTGGTCAGAGGCAGATGGTTGTTGGGCAAGAGGAAAAGAGAAAAAAAAAACAGGCAACTTTCAGACCTATGCTGGTGTGCAAACACTTCAAAGATGTTCTCTTAACTTCTCAGCAACCTTAAGTGTTGTTGTTGCATCCATTTCTCAGATGGCAAATACTGAGGCCAAACCAAGTTATGCTTATACAAGGCCACCCTGCAGTGGGGAGGCATGGAGTTAGTCAGTCACACCTATGACATTTTCCAACTCCCCTTGAATCCTTGACATTCTAAGGCAAGAATGTGCCCCTAGAATCCAAAGGGAAGGAACAGATGGTGTTTTCATCTAGATTAGGAAAGTTTTTCTCAGAACTTGGAAGGCAGCTAAAATGGCCAGGGACTTTAATTAAGTATCATGTTTGCCAAGGAAGAATTAATTATCGTTTATAACAGAACAAAAAAAAAAAGAAGAAATTCCCTATGTTCTTTGGTTGTTAGAACCAGAAAAGATTCTCAAAATCATTAGGCTGAGTTGAAAAAGTGACTGGCTGTGTCACTGAGGCCAGCGAGCAGTGGGGCTGATATAAACCCAACTGATTTGTGGGAGACAGTTAGGGATTCCCAGAAGGGGTGCATGCATGAGACGTGAGCCAGGGAAGAGATCTGCAGACTGGGTTCCTGGTAGATGCAGCAGGTGCCCTCGGGTCTGTCCCACCCCATTCCATGGACAGATAAGACTAGAACGCGGCCGGGAAGGGGCTGAGGTTCTGCTGGAATAGCAGGAACGCTTGAGCTCAGTTGCTGAATGGCACATTCCAACAGGTTCGTTAATGAGAAACAAAACAACACAGTTCGAGTCACTTTTGTCCTTTACCACTTCAGCCTGTGTGGACATGGAAGTCTACTCCTGGGTGGTCTCGAGAGGCCGTGTGGGATGGTGTGGCAGGGCCTTGGGGCAGGGCACAGCTGGGCTCAAATCCTCCCCCAGGGTCTTGTTGGCTTTGTGTTGAGGCATTTATTTAGTGGGGTCTGTTTAGCTTTCACTCTCCTCATTATAAAAAGACCGAAGGAATTTGTACCTTTTCAGACCATTTTTATTCATGCTTTTAAACTTAAGGTTACAATAATGAGTGTATCTTATGTTCTTCTCTTTTTCTGTATGTCATTTATCCATTCATTTCTGTCCACCTATATGCCTATTATCTATTGTCTTTTATCTATCACCAATCTCTCTGTCTTCTATCTATCTATCTATCTATCTATCTATCTATCTATCTATCATCATCATCATCTATCTATCTATCATCTATCTTTATCTTCTGTCATCTATTTATCTATCATCTATCAATCATTTCTTCATCCATCCACCTATATAAAAATCAGAGAAAGATAAAGTTCTTTTGGATCACTGCCTCAATCAACACTACTTCTCTCTAGTATTACATAGGACTATACTTTTTAAAACCCAATACTGAGTTAAAACAGTGATTACTGTGTGCTAGGCACCATTCTAAATAATCAACATGCATTAGCTCAGTCAAGTCTCTCAGCAATCCTAAGAGACAGATGAACTGTTGCCATCTTCATTGAAGAAACTGAAGCACAGAAAAAACTAGATAACCTGTTCAGTGCTATATCTGGTAAGTAACAGAACCTAGTATTTAAACGGATGGAGCTCACCTCTAAGGTATATCCAACTACACTATGTAATATGTATACTACTATAAGCGATGATATTGCTATGATAATCTAATATCCCTATGAATCTACCTTCATTTATTTAGATGTTTCCTCTTCATGGATTTTTATGCTTCTAACAACTTCTCATCCTTAGAAGGGTGTTGGGACAAGCAGCATGATATTGTCTTCTGCTCTGGGCATGGATGTTTCTCTATGGCAAGTGTTTCTCTATGGACATGTTGGACGGAAGCAAGAGCGCTGTGTGTTTTAGTTTTTGCTGCAGTCTGCGCTCCCGCAGCTGCCGCGTGTTGACTGTACCTTTTAAATGTGCAGCTGGAGGGATGGGGGATGGGCATGGAGGCGATGTCCCAGGGCTGTGTTAAGGACACATTCAGGCTTCTCTCAAATGGAAAACAATTTCAGACATTTTCTTGGTATTCTGAGGACCTCTGCTCTCGGATAGCCTTTTTATCTTCTTGAAAGGGAACAAAATTAAGGCCACTTAGGCCAAGTTAATGGGATCATTTTTATATCAAGAATAGGCCTTAAGTGGTAGGACAGTCACAGCCCTCGGCTGGCTCTTCTGGAGTACTCTAGTCAGAGATGGCTGTGGGGTTTTGCTTTTATAATAAGTGGAGTGCTTTTCATTATCTAAACTTGTTTGGCCTTTGGTTTTTGCATGAACTCAGGTTCAAAAGTGTGTGTGTGAAACCCAGGCACAGGGTTCTGTCTCCCTGTTGGGCTCAGGGCGGCTGTGAGAAGACGGATCCCTTTGTTCCCTCCTGCACTCATTACTGCATCTGGACAGTGCTTGGATGGGAGCAATAAGATGGCCTCAAACGAGGATGGAAGTGAATAGCTGAGGCCAAGGCAGAGTGGCTGTCAGAGAAAGACCCTGGGGTCTTGACATCGTGATACCTTTTAAAGAATGAATTCTACTGCCCTTATTGAAATTCTTCAGTGGGTTAATGATATAAAGTACAATAAAATGGCTTTTCTGAGGACCAATAATAGGCCCCACCCACCTCTTCATTGGTCCTTCCTGCTCTAGAAAATCATGTTTTCTGCCTGGCTCTTGACCCACGCTGTGCACACCCTCATGAACTTGTATTCCGGGTCTCACTTGGTCCCATTTTTCTTCTATGGTACGGGTGCAGAAGAACCCTTCCAGCTGCAGCATGACACCATTTCTGCTAAAAGCCAGCTGCTCTGAAATTGCATGAGGCATGACCAGAGGGCATCATTCCAAAGCCAGACCCACATTCCTGCTGTGTATTACCCTGAAAGGGAGGCACCTGATTCGTTCCCTGCTTGTGTGATAAAGTCTAGCCCCACCATCTAGTGGAAAGAACGCTACAGCATCCTCCTAATCAGACCTTCATCGGGCGGGTTGGCAATTACATTCCGTGGCACTGGGCTGGGCTCCTTCCTCGCAAACCAGTTATTTGTAAAGTGGGGGCTTCCCTTCCCAGCTACCCGCTCAGTAGCTTCAGACTGAAGAGGGAACACTACCTACCTAAGATCACAGCATCACAGTGCAGCCCGAAGCTACATCCCCAAAGCCTGTGTTCGGGATCATTCTTTCCTGTAGACTTCTTTCCCCTTCTCCTATAGACTGAGGACCACAATGCTCTAGAAGCGGGAAGGTTCTCCTCCTTTTGCAACTTTTGACGCATTGGTCTCAGACTCACTGTTGGGACACTCAGGGCAGTTCCTTCACCAGTCTCTTGGGCCCCTACCTTTCCTCCTGTCCTCGATTTCATTTTAACATTAGTTGTTTGGGGCTCCCAATGGAACCAAGCCTCAGAAAAAAATTCTGATTCCCAACCCAGCGCTCTAGTCTTTGCCTCAACTGTCTCCATTCTGCTCAAGATCGAAAAATGTTTTAAAATCCATTTTTCCTCCAGCGGGTTCTGTTTTTGGAGAGTTATCACAACTTCATTCAACAAACACGTTAAAACAGAAAATTGCCACAATGCTAGCAGTTATGGTTGGACATCTTGGGTGATACTAATTAACTACTGAGATTAATCCTGCAGAGAAGTCTGTTGAATTGGTCCCTGTGAGACCCAGGTGAGGACATGGGAAGTGGCAAGTGCAGAGGACTACGCAGGTATGGTTTCATCTGTCAAGAGGATTACCTTCTGACCTAGACCTCATCACTGAGGGTAGGCTCATGGCCTTTCAGTTCTCGAGAATACTGGCTCTTGTGAGATCTGCTTAGAAAGTTCTTTGACCTAGTTATTTCATCTGTGAAATCGGGGAGAACTGGGGTTGGTGGTTCCATGAAATAACTCATAGCAAATGTGTAGCACAGAATCTCCTGTAAAGACTGGGGGTGGGGGGTGGGGAGGGGATCCTGTCTGTCTGTTATGTAGGTATACCAGTGTTCTCATTGTCTTTTTACTGAGGAAAGTGGGACTCTGAGGGGTGATAGGATATTTTCATTGTCACATACAGATAGCTGAGTTTCAAAACCATGGTTGATATCTCTCCCTTATCCCAAATTCAGTATTCTCTACTTCCCTAATGGCCTCTGACGGGACACAGATAACAAAGCTCCCAACACAGGTCCCATGATGTTAGTTTTAATTCTTCAAAGGAAAATTGAAAATTTAATTCGGAAAGCAGGCAGGGTAGTAGAAGAGTCAATGTTCTCATTTGATGGCTGTCAGTATTGAGAATTAGTGTGGTAGGGCAGCTTCACAGTATAGCAGATGTATTGGGAGTAATCCCATGCCTTCTGAAGGCCAAGTCCAATGCAGTGCTCTTCAAGGATCAGGGGTTGTCCTTGCCCATATAGACATATGCACATTTCCTTCTGATAGGCAAAAAGAAGTAGGAGATAATGGGGCAGCCAAAGGGAGGGCCCTGGAAACTGGTGATACTAAATTTGGTAGGCAAGTCACAACTTTCTGTCTCTGCTCTGCTTGGGTCTAGAGAGGCAATGCTTTCTATATGTCAAGGTGGGAAGACCTGAGATCTACTTTCCCCAGGCACTGATCTCTTACCTGGAAAGGTGACACGCTGACTGTGTATGTCTGCTCTTTTGTACGTAGGTGTTACTGCCTCTGGTGTGCCAGTATTCTAGGTCAGTTTCCCTTGGAGAGGGCTGTCTAGTGGAGTTCAGGACTGAACACCTAGTGTCACCAGTGACAGTCAACAAGGGAAGTTCATCAGAAATATGGTCTGTCAAGATTAGAGCAGGATCTCGAATGTGGTGAGGATTCTGCCTAACCATTTCTAATGAGTTCAGTGACCTAAGCAACTAGCAGACTTCCGGTTGGAACACAGCTGGTTTACCACAGCTGCCTTGTCGACTTAGTTTAAGGCTAGAATTCTGGAACTGAGGTCACTTCAGGGTCTGTCACTGACTGCTGGAGGGCAGGTAAGAAGGCTCTGCTGCAGAAAGGACTTTTCCCACTACAAGACTAGCTTAGACATAGGCCTTTAATTGAAAGTGGCATTATCTCATATAATCCTATTCACTCCACTAGAGAGAGAGCTAGAAGGCCCAGGTCAACCATGTGACCATTGAGCAATACCACTCTACTTTCCTCTCTAACGATGACAGGCACCCAATGGCCCAAGATCTGTGATAATCCTAACAGGGAGCTGCCTGGACGACAGTTCAGGACAGATGCTCACGATGGGGAATGGGGAAGAGCCTATGTCTGCGGTGGGTGGGTCCCTTTTTAACCCATTATCTTCCAGCTTGGGTTTCTCAAATTAGTTCAGGTCACAAACTCTGATGCCTACAGGGACTGGCCAGAAAAGGAGGGTGTTTGCATATCAAATACATGAGTCTATTACTCATTTCAACCAATCATATAAGGTTCTCCAGTCTCTGTTTTCCCATGTTTGTCCCCAAATACTTGTATGATAGTTTTGCACACCTCCTCTTTGCCTTGGTATCAGGGGGCAATGGAGAGTGGTGGCAAATGTGGTGAACTGAAAAATCCATGTCCCTTGGGATGGGGGCAGTTTGGCCAGATGTCAAGGTTCTTATCATAAGCTAGACACCCAAAGTGCTAGTGTGAAACTTTAGTTTTTAAGGGTCAGTATAATGAAAAAGAACAGACGTGTGCTCGGGTGTGTACACACATGCAGGTGTGTATATCACACATGCACACACATACCTACACACACAGACTCAACTGTAAAGGTTCCGGTGTTGGATGGCCTGGCTTAAATCTTGATGTCATTACTCGTTGGTCACATGTCTTAGGCAAGCCAGCCCATCTTACGCTAGCTTATCCTATCTGTAACTCTGAATTTACAAGAAAACCTTTAGCTTCATAGGGTTGGGGGAAGATTCATAGAGATAGCAGAAATAACAGACTTGACTCACTGTTTAGCCTGTAGTGAAGGCTTGGTAAATACCAACCCCCATGATTACGACATGGTCTTATTGCCTTCCTCACATGGGAACTGGGTCTTACTCACTGGGTCAGTCTGATGTTAGTATGCACATAGTGAAGACATGGTGAATGACTGAGGATGTTCGAAAAACAACGGCATCCAGCCTTTCTAGGCAATAGTGCCCTCAGTTCAGGGTTGGCAGGGAAAAGAGAGAATATAAGTTTTTGCTGTTTTGGGCATTGGCCAGCTCAATAAGAAACAGCTGCTGTGTTAAACAGCAGTGATCAACTTGGGAAACACAACAAAGGGGCTGGGAAACAGCTCAGTCAGTAACGAGCTTCCGTGGAAGCACAGATTCCCAGAACCCCCATAGAAATCAGTGCTATTGTGATCTTCAAATTCCAGAACTGACACAGACAGAAAGATGCCTGAGGCTGCTGACCAGCCTGGGCAGACTAGCCAGCGAGCTCCAAGTTCAGCAAGGGAACGTGTCTCAAAAAATAAGGTGGGCAGTGATTGAGGAAGGCATCCAACACTTACTTCTGGCTTACACATACATATGCACAGACATAGACATACAGAGACAAACACAGAGACACACGCAGACACAGACACACCAGACACAAGTGCACACACACACACACACACACACACACACACAAAGATAGATAAAAAACAAAAGGGGCCATTTGGAGCTCAGATGCTGAGGTGGTGCCGGCGTCAAGAGTGTTTTGGCAGATTAATGGGTTTTACATATCTAGGCTTTTAAGCCACAGGAGATTCCTAAAGACTCCTAGAACTTAATGTCCCACCTGACTCCCTATTTTTTTTTAATTTAACCCTAAATAGTTTACATTCCCCTGGGTCTCACTCTGAGAAGCTTCATAGCAATAGGTCCCAAGCAGAGAGAAATCCTCGTCCAAAAAAAAAAGCAGAGAGAAATCCTCGTCCATCCTGAGGCAGGGGCATGGAGAGTCACTCATACTGTTTAAAGCTTTCTCACAGTAGATACATTATAAAAAGAAGGAAGGAAGTGATAGTCCATTTAATCCTGTATTTACCTAATATACCCAAAGTACAATCACCTTACTACATAATCAATTTTCAAATGACTTCTGAGATTTCTCAGTTTTTCAGTGAATGCTTTAATATGCACTGTGTGTTTTATGTTCAGCACATATCAATTGCAAGTGGCTGCACTTCAGCTATTCTAGCAGCTGCCCCTGGATAGGGACAATCATAGCAGCCAAGGTACTGTTAGAATACAAGGCATCTTTTCCCCTGCTTCCCTTCATTGGCAGGTTGCATGCAGGAATGCAGAGTTCAGGGTGCACTTGGGCTAACTACAGAGGCTACTGATTCAACTCGGCCACAAGAGACTTGGGGCCATGAAGGTCTTAGGGTAGGAAACTCATGTCCTGTCTGATCATTTAGAAGCTATATGACCCACTTCTCGCATTTGACTAACGGGGAAACTAGGTCAATAGAGGTGGAACAATTTAGCTTTAGAGACAGATCTGGAATAAAAGCGATATTTGACAATATTAATGTATCAATTCATTTTCTTTCTTTCTTTCTTTTTTTTTTTTTTTTTTTTTTTTTGGTTTTTCGAGACAGTGTTTCTCTGTGGCTTTGGAGCCTGTCCTGGAACTAGCTCTGTAGACCAGGCTGGTCTAGAACTCACAGAGATCCGCCTGCCTCTGCCTCCAGAGTGCTGGGATTAAAGGCGTGCGCCACCATCGCCCAGCTTCAATTCATTTTCATGTGCTAAGATTTCCTCATGCTTTATCACTTTTACCACCCTGAGAAGTTGGGACTTTTATTCCTGCGCTGCAGATGAGGACACTGGAGCCAGAAGAGTTAATCATCAAAGCCACAGCTGTTCTAATAACTACATACTTATGCATATAAATTCTTTTGCTAGCTGTAAACTAACATGTTCAGAATTAATCTTGCTGTCATCATTATCCCACTTTACAGATGGGAATACTGAGGCTGGGCAAGGCTGGATAGATACCTTTGCTAATCCTGAAAATCATGAAAGACACTTCCACAATTTTGAGCCAGTTTTGAAGGAAGCTTTAATTAAATAATGGTCGGGAAGATGAACTCTGGTGAGGTCCATCCCTGGGTTCTCAGGGAATGGCTGAGTCCTGTTTTAGCAAAGCTCACGATTCACTGCATTTCCCATCATGTCCAATCAGGGGCAAGCATACATCCTGATGTGTTTCCTGCCTACGTACCTCCTGCCTGTATCCAACCATGTACAGCGGGTGTAGTTGGTCCAAACAAACTCATTTAGGGGAGTGAAAACATGTGGCTGGTTAGTTCCCCAGAACAATGGCTCTCAGCTTTCCAGGAAGTCACTTTGGGCAAGTGGGGCTTACAGGTTAATTTTGGCCCTTACTTACATTTTGATACTCGGTCACATTGCTGTGTGTGGATGTTTGAGCTGAGCTCTTAACTACTCCATCCTCCAGTTGTGCTGTTCTTGGTTCAAACACCCCCCCCCTCCTCCCGAGCTCTAGGGACAAGAAGAACTGGGGGTTGGGATTGGGGGGAGGAATCTGACTTCCTGGACTGTTTGAAGGGCACAGGCAAACCAGCTTGGCTGGTTCCCCAGGTTGCCTGGGCTCAGGGAGACCAAATGTGTGGCCAAGTTCAGCAGGGTGGGAAGCACACTTCTCCATCCCGCCTGTGCTGTTGGGGCAGTTGGGTGAGGTCAGCATATCAAGTTGGAAGGTATGTGTCTAATTGCAGAGGGGGAGGTGGAATGGATTAACACTCCTGAAATAGACTTCGGAAAGCTAAGAGCCCTGCTGCCTGGAAATCACTTGGTATTCCTGATTATAGGCCATCATACTCAGTAGCTGCTCAATAAATGTGGGTGAACTACAGGAACACTCAAATACTAAAACTGGGCCATTGTAGGGGTATTATGACAGTAACACTGTGCTCTGTATTAAAAAAAAGAAGTTCTGCCCAGGATTATCTGGGTTTCATGCAGGCAGAAACTCTTCGCTAACCAATTCTACTTGCTAACTTTGGTTGTCATTAGATTTAATTTTTCATAACAGTTTCACTTCGGACACCATGCAAATCAAGTTCACTGTGCTTTTGGCCTTGCTTCTGGCAGCTCCAGCTACCCTTCAAGATTGAAAACAGGAGACTGACTTTCCTTCCCCAGGCCCTCTCTGCAAGTTATCAAGAGTTTGGGCTGGGTGTGGTAGCACACACCTGCAATCCTAGCACTCAGGAGGGTGAGGTAGGAGGATCATGAGTTCCAGACCAGCCTGAACTACACAGTGAGTTCTAGCCCAGCCTGGGTTGCATATTAAGATCCCTCCTGTCCTTGCTCCCCCAAAGACTTTGCTGTTCTAAGAGCAGTTTGCAGACCGGGAGCAGCCTCTGAAGCTCTAGGACCCTTCCTGAAACCGACCCACTGTCTGACTCAGAAGAGTGGAGGTGGCCATTCAGGCAGAACTCCAACTCTCTTTGTAGGTCATCATGTAAGCAGTGTGGACAGGAGCAGACAAGATTTCCTGAGCTGTGGGAAGCTTTAAATCAACCCTGTTTCCCAAGGTGTTTCTCAATCCCAGCAAAGTTCTTTGGAAAGCTGTTTTATTCTGCTGCCTCCTGGGAGATGCACGTGATAGTTAGCATAGTAAAGGTCCTGAGAAGTCCTGCTGCAGGATGACCAGCTGGGTTTAAGCCAATAATCCATAAACCATCTGGTCAACGTACTGAGGTTTCCCAAGGGCGCTGCCCAGGTGAAGATTCACAAGGTTAACTTTGCGCTCTTGCCTGCCTTGAGGTTGATAAGTGGCTGATCACTTTCGCCTCAAATATTGCAAGGGAAGTCGCTCATATGGGGTTGCTGCGTGAAGAAAAAGGCTACAAGCTTTGTGAATGGTGGTCTTGGAAGGTCAGGAAAGCCAGAAACAAAAGGGACAAGGGAATGGTGGCCACTGAGTTTAAGACGGGGCACACGTTAGGTTTTTAAATTAGCATGTTGGCCAGCTTTCCATCACTGTGACAGGATACGTGAACTAATCAACTAAGGAAAAAGATTTACTTTGTCTCACAGCTTCGGAGGGTTTAGTTCACAGTCACTTGGCTTTGTTGCTTTGGGTCTCCGGCAACAAAGTAAGGATATGGTGGAAAAGTATGGGTCAGAAGAGGCCTGTTTACTTCCTAGTGACTGGAGAGCAAAAAAAAAAAAAAAAGAGAGAGAGAGAGAGAGCGAGAAAGCAAGAGATGAACACCCCAATACCTTCAAGGGTTGCACTCTAAGAACTTAAGGCCTCCCTTCAGATCCACATTTCTTAAGGTTCCATCAGCTCCCAATAGTGTGGACTGAGGGATAAGCCTTTAACACATAGGTGTGTGTGTGTGTGTGTGTGTGTGTGTGTGCACGTGCGCGCGCGCGCGCGCGCGGGCGCGTGCGAATGCGTGTGCGTGTGAATGTACATGTGTGTGTATAGGGAGCTGCTCCAGATCCAAGATATAGAAACTAGTAAATTACTTAGATTTGCAGGCTTGATGGGAGAACAGTGTAGTTGGGAGAGGAGAGGTCCAGGGTTCAAGTCCTGGGAGGAGAAGGTTATGAGTATACAATTGTAGTACCTCCCTGGGCCCGTAGTCTTGTGGCCATGATCCTATTACAGACAGGAGTACAAGTGGAAATCTGATTGTATGATAATACAATTTACAAGAATTTTAGACATTCTCCCCAAGGACATTTATAATCATGAGAGCAGTTGTCTTAGAGAATTGAGCAGTGATTGTGCGAAGATTAAACAGCTCCAAACAAAACAAAACAACCTCAAAGGAACCTAACTTTATCCAAAGTTATCTTGGAGTAAATGGCTCTGCTGATTGAGCAGTGGCTCTGATGCTCTGGTTGAGAGGCCTTGAGATGGGCAGTTAGGATTCAGGCACCAAGAGCATGGCTCACACCACAGCAGGGCATTTTAACATGTGAGTACATTCGTGCTTGAGCCCTGAGAACTTTAGTGGGCTAAATGGAGCAGCGCAGTGGTATGGAAAAGGGGTCAATGCCACAAGCCTGGCTCTGTCCCCACGGCTGTGTTACTTTGCATAAGTTACCTTCCCTTAATGCAGTTAATAGCAAGTCTGAGTGAGTGCCTGAGTGTTGACTATTAAGATTCTGATTTTTTAATCAGGAGACGAAAGCAGGGTAGGGCACACAACAGCCAGAAGAGGCTGGGAATTTGTCCATTTTATGCTCTCAGGGCCTGGGTTGGCCCTTAGCTCCTATACATTAACTTGGGGCAGGGGTGCAGGCAAGTGAGGTGTGGGCAGGACTGGAGCTCACAGGAACTGGGTTAGGACAGCATGGGCCAGGCAGGCAGCAGGTTCCAATCTAGTGGGTCACTGGGCACCATGCTTTTCTTCCCCTCTCTCCTTCCTAATTTCCTTTCCCCTCCTCCTCTGACACAGTTATAAATAACCTCCAGGCTGGCCTCTGGGCTGAGTATAGGTGATCCAGGGGAAAGTGAGGGGACTGGGGGACAGGGCAGAGCTGAATCTTGCCACTTAGTCAGGGGGTCACGGGGTTTCCGGTTGCTCAGGGGAATTTCGGTTTCTCATTTTTTCCCACTACTGAGTGAGGGAGTAAAAGCAGACATGATCTGTGCTGGCACCAGGAGGCCTGGCCTCCTGAGCTGGTGCTGGGTTACACAGGGAAGAGCTGCCTCTCTGCTTGCTGCAGGTCTCCCTGCCAAGGGGCTGGATGGAAGCTTGAAAAAGGAGGCATCTCGGGACACACAGAGGAGAGGGGGCCAAGCCTGTCAGGAGCTGAGGGCTTCTGCCCCACCCTAGCCTGGTCTCTGCACGTGCAGAAGCTGTGCCTCACTTCCTGCCTTCTTCCTCAGCCACCAGGCACAGGGAGACTGCTAGAGGGAGGTGGGGGCATCTCTCATCCAGCTGCCTCCCATTTGGCTGAGCGTATGTGTCGAAGGCCCTGCTAACACACAAATGAAGATTTCCTGAACATCTATTATGTTCTAGGCAAAGCGCTGAAGTCTTTATAAAGATATTGCTGTCACCCTGTATTTCAGAGGTCCAGCCTGTCCCCTGTTGGTGTGGGTCTGGCTGCCTCCCTCCCCAGTTCCATCTTGGACAACTATGCAGGCATGAGCAAGGCATCTCTATTTGGGTGTGTCTCTTGATTCCAAACATGTAGGACGTGCAAGGTTTCTGTGGGAGAGAAGGCATTGACTTCCTTGTACTGTATCTTTGCCTGACTTCCACTTCTATTCATGCCCAAGGGAACTGTTGGCCACTATGATTATTTTCTACAGAATTTCTCTTCCCATATGGTTTTCTAGAAGAACTATCAGCCTGATTTCTGGCCCCTACCCACAGTCCCAAAAAAAATCGGGGCCTTGAAAGCATCTTTTCATGTGATATGTAATATACTGGCTTTAGCTGGCTCCCATGCCCAAGGCCATTGCTTACTTTATATGGGGATGACCACAGGCCATCTCTTTGCCATTTTCTCCTGTCTCCTCTGAGTCTGTGACCTTGTCTCTGCCTAACAACCCTCTTTCCCAATACTCTGGCACCATATGGGAGCCTGGCACACCACAGCCTATAGTCAGAGACCAACAGACTCCCAGTTCATTGACTTTTTTTTTCCTGTTTAATCTGGTGTACTTATTGGATCGGGTCAACTCTTCAAGGTCAGCTGAGTTCACTCTTGGAATTTCTGGCTTCCATAATACGCATCTTTCCCCCACGACAAAGGCTCAGAAAAAAACATTTTCAGAACCTGGCTACTTCCAGGAACCAGGGAGTTCCAGAAGCTGAGGTGAGGTCCAGGGCTTGGGACACATTCTAGGGTGGAGGAATGGGAAGACCACACCCACATATACTTGTTCTTGGAAGCAGGGAATAAGGGGACTGCCAAGTTGAGTACTGGCTAAAGAACAAAGCCAGATACTCAATGTTGTCAGTACTGATTTCATAGGTGATAAAGGTAAGGAAGCAAGATGTTATTAATCTGCTTCAAGGTTCCTGAGCCAACCTGGCCAGTCTGAGAAATCCAGGGGGCGCCATGCTCTTCCAATGCATCTCTGTCCTAAAGAATATCCCATTCGGAGCTCAGGATCTTCCCAATGCAGACATAAGCATGTGTGGAAGTGCCGCTCAACCAGTTCACATACATGCTCACTAGGCATTAATAATAGCAATAAAGAAGAGTCCTGCCTGGGTGCTCTCCTGCTGATTGGGAGAGATAGTGAAGGATGCAGGAAGATGAGCTAGAATGAGAGATACTTGGGGTTGAACCCCAATGCTGCCTTTTATCACTGGGAGAGTAAAGTGAAGTCTGAGCTTTAGTTCTGCCAGTGACAAGATGGGAAGGGTTCCATTCATAATTCAGGACTGGCTGGTGGGAAGGTAGGTAAGATATGACAGCCATGACCATGGACCTCAACAAAGGTTGAGCTGAAGCTGCATCTGAGGAGTGTGCCCCTTACTTTCCAAAGAAGGTATGTGTTCTCTTCTGGTCATTAAGGCCTTCTCAGTGCACTAATGGTACCAATAAATGTCACAGATGGTTATCACAGCCCTGGTGAAGATAGACTTTAAGAATACATTTCTAGAGGTAAGATCTAAAAAAGGGCAAATGGTGGGTACAGAATGTAAGATTCAGTGCTCTGGGATTCTCTAGTTCTGAAGTCACAGAAGCAAAAATTCTCAAGGGAAACAATGCCTCAGGTTGAAACCGCTTTCCTGAGGTCAATAGCTAGTTGGGGAGGAAGGGAGGCAACTTCCTATGGTTAGATTCCTTCCTGGGCCTTTACTACTGTTACATATAGCACTTCTAGGCACGGCATCCCCGTCAGTGGAGAGATACTTTTAGGGACTCATAGAGGAGAGCCTCAGATGGCCCCTGATACTCACTATCTCCCACTGCCGACTTCTGCACCTGCAAAAAATCCTTGGTACCCTCCCACCTGCCCACCTTCCTCCCACTTCCCAACTGTTAGCTCATGCCAGGTGCTGATGACTATGGGGGTTTCCAAATAATGTCCCGGGACTTGGCAAAGCTGTATGGGGAATCCTGGTACTTGGTGTTTTTTATACTCATGAATATGGATCTCACCTTCACAAGCAGCTGATAAGAAAAGTATAGCCAACTTGGAAAGTCATCCTGGTGCTGTGTATCCAGGGCTCTGGAAATGTGTATATTCTTTAACAGAAAATTGTGTTTCTAGAAGTTCAGTCCAAAGAAATAATTGGGCAATGCCTAAATGTCTCTTGCAGAGAAATTTCTTAACTATGTATTGTTAACAAGTGGGCTGCCAAAGAGCCAGAAAATAGCCTGAGGTAGTTCCTCTATTTAATCAACATGGGAATAGCCTTGGGCACTTTTTGAATAATAGAAGCTGGTTTGTAATAGTAATGAAAGATAGGAATATGGATATAGATGCTTAGAGAAAAGGCAGAATGTCTGTTTTGCAAAACATCAATACTGTTTATTCTTAGGGTGTGTAGTTTTGGATGATTGTCATTTTGGCCCATATTTTCCGGAAAGTGAAATTTCCTAGCAGTGACATATCACTTTCATAATCAGATAAAAGAACAATGGAGGGAAAGCAAAGCCTCCGTGGATCTCTGGGGGGGGGGGGGTCCGAGGACTCCATGGTGGGTGGAAGCCAGTACAGCCTACTTTCTGGGTGCTCCTTAGAGCTCTTGGGAGGGGGGCACTCAGACCTTATGTTTCCTGAGAGCTCTGATGACTTCTGTGGAGCTGAAGACCGTGTGGCTCTGTCCACAGGACCTTCCACAGGAGACTTCCAAATGGAATAGTCTTGTGGAGGCTGTAGGGGGCTGGTTTCCTCTGCTTCTCTTCTAAATGGGCCAGATCTGTGACTGGGAGTTTATCAAGAGAGAGTCAGGGAAACCAGGCTCCGGAGTGCCCTCCCAGTCTCAACAGAAGTAGCCAGGATCCTGTGGATTGGCCCAAAGCTAGCCCAGACCTAGCAAGTCTGGGAAAGGGTGAGCACCTGCCATCAGGGACAGCTTGGGGAGGAAGGAGAGCATCTCGGAGAAGCATGAGGGACGTTGAGGGCTGGGCTCTGGGTAGATAGCAAGGTGACTGACTGACTAGGGCCAGAGAAAACTTGGCAAGCTCTCAAAGGACTAGAGAGAGGCCACTTGGGAGCTGGGCGGGAACTCTGGATTCCCACGAGAAGACCAGAGCTGGCCATTAGAGAATCCTAAGAGCCCCACCGCCACACCTGTACAGGTGAAGGTCCTCTGTGTACAATACAGAGAGAGAGACAGAGAGAGAGACAGAGAGAGAGACAGAGAGACAGAGAAAGAGAGAGAGAGAGACAGAGAGAGAGACAGAGAGAGACAGAGAGAGAGACAGAGAGAGAGACAGAGAGAGAGACAGAGAGAGAGGCAGTGGCACTCTTTGTCTTATCAAGTCATCACAAAGGGCAGCAAAATGCTCTTGAACCCCTTTTCAGAATATATGTATCACCTGCCTCCAATGGAGCCAGTGCCTTCTTCATTGACGTTGGGACACACTATTGTATTTTTATTTTTTGTTGAGCAGCTTAAATTGAGCAGTTGGGTATAGACGGAGTCGGGTATCATGCAAGAAAGCTTTGTGTTGGATAGGACTGGACTTACGTTAGCCATCACTAGATCCCTGCTTGGAGTGAGTGTACATGGGAATCACAGGCTGGGGGAACTGATCTTTAAGGTGGAGGATATATGTTTATATACCTGCATACTGCACAATACACAGTATGCATTATAATAAAAACATTTTTAGGAATAGCTAGGTTCAGATTGGCCGGGGGCATGTAGGACACAGAGTCTGCTTTCATTGGTTGAATGGAGTATTAACATGGCCCCCTTCACAAAAGACATCTACATCCATTTCCTCTATTCTCATTTAGGGACCAGTGTTGCAGGCGATTGCCTTTGTGAGTGAGCAAAGAGAAGAGAGGGCAGCTTGCCTTCGCCCTGAAAGGGATGCTCCCTGTGCGCTCAGCATACTAAAACCGTCCACTACAGGCAGAGGGTTTTTATGAGTGGAGGATCAGGAAGGCAGAAAGGAACTTTGTTTGGGAAGGTGGCCTCTTGCTGTGACTTTGTGGCATAAATGAATAGGCTCCTGGTGGCCCCCAATCTGTCCTGGGATGTTGCCTCAGACTCTGAAATAACAAAAGGGGTCCTGCAGCACCCACAAAGAATATCAAATACAGCCTTTCCTTCAAGCTTGTCACCAGCTGACTAGTGTGGGTGAGAGACAGAGGCTGCAGGTAGGGGACTTGGAAGGAAGGGGTGAGTTTTGGGGACCTGAGAAGCTGTGTTAAATGTTCTGTCAGCTACTATGAGTGTCACCTGAGATGTCTACAGAGAGGTCAGCTGATGTGAGCCAAGGACCCACTGATTTGGATCCAGAGACTACTAAATGACTCGTTTAAAGACAGGAGATAGGGTCTAGGTCCAGGTAAAAAAATCAGATAGGATGCCAGAGCACATGAATGTGTTCATGTGCATATAAACATTTAGGTATGTATATTTATGAGTATACACAGACATTAACATATATGATGTTTATCACAGAGTTGTTTGCAAAACTATCTAGCAAGCTCTTGGGGCTACACTATATGAATGCATGTGTTTGGGTGGAAAGAAAACAGATCACCAACAAATGTGTTCTATATGATTCCTTCAGAGGTGAAACCATTTCTGCACATGTGCAAGCATGGGCCAGTCCCAGCGAAAAGTTTTGAAGGTACCCTGCAAATGCCAAGTCTTAGTAGGTGTGCTGTTTTTATTCTGCTGTTTTCTTCTGCAGTTACATCATGGTACAAAAGAAACAATACAAGAAAACAAGAAGCAGACTGGAAAGCTGGGAGGGAGAGAGTGTGGATCAACAGCCACAGTAGAAAAAAAAAACAGATACCTCCAATTCCATTTTGCTAAATGTTGGGGAACCTCAGTATCCCTGTTGCAGAGATAACAGACGATTCAAATCCCAAGAAACTAACAGGTTTTTTGTTTGACACGTGCATACAGGTCATCTGATTAATGACTGTCTACCAGCATTTTAGATAATATAAGATTTTAGAGGAATGAAGCCTGCATAGTGTTGGGCTCTGCAAATATTTGCTAAGCATCAAGGTGTCTGCCCCTGAACCCCAGCCTCGGGAGGTGTGAATGGGTGAGTGATCCGAGCACAGTTTTCTACCTCCTTTCCCCTTCCATGCATGACAGCTCTAAGACACTCTGTCACATCCATTCATTCCACTTGTGGGAACCTAGCAACGCTCCAGCACGCAAGCCAGCACTCCATACCCCCATGGAAAGAGAAGCATGAAGCCCATGATGCTGAGGTGGGCTTCCCTGGGGTGCTGGGGTTCTCTAGGTCATTCTCCTTCTAGGGGGCACTCTGAAATCGCAGACCCTTAGCTAACCCGATCTCCAGCTCCCCTGTGCTTTCTTCCTAGTCCCGAAAGGGAGGTCAGCTGGGGAGGTGAGCTCGTGCCAGGCACTTAACAAATGGTGTCTCATCGGCATCAGCCTTGCCACATTGCTGGGTGTTAGCTTACCCCGGTCCAGCACTACCAGCAAAAGCATAGCCAGGCATAGCCTCACCCAAAGCTACCTGTTTAAATATGTGGATTCTTCTGGACCGGGACAGCTGCGTCAGGTGGAGTCGGCCACCCTACCCTGTTTCCTTGAAATCCATCCAAACAGGAACACGGCTCCAGCTAGCCTGGTGCCAGGCCCTGCAAGCTCCTACTTGTACAAATGGATTTTCAAACATGTGACCGTCTGTACTCTGCCTGTGCCTCTGCTTTTCTAGCAGAAATCGCCTAAGAGATTTCCAATGACCCTAGAAGGTGGGGAGGAAAAAGGTGGTGATGATGGCTATTAATTTCCTTGTTTCACTCCAGGCCTCTACAATTCTCCATAAGAGTAGCCAGAGCAAGCTGTTAAAATGTCAGCCTTTTTTTTGTTTTGTTTTGTTTTGTTTTGTTTTTTCGAGACAGGGTTTCTCTGTGGCTTTGGAGCCTGTCCTGGCACTAGCTGGTGTAGACCAGGCTGGTCTCGAACTCACAGAGATCCGCCTGCCTCTGCCTCCCGAGTGCTGGGATTAAAGGCGTGTGCCACCATCGCCCGACATAAATGTCAGCCTTTTTAAAGCTCTCCATTGGCTTCACAACTCCTTAACAAGTTCTAGAAGGTTCTATGGGATCCGATTTCTGTCTCCTTGGCTCTTTTGCATTATGGAGGAACTATGTCTACCCCAGCCATTCTCTATCTCCCTTTCCCCTTTAGAACCTGGTATTGTATTGGACATTTGTTCATTTGTTCTGTCTCTTCTACCATAGTAAGTGGCAGGAATGTAGAGATCTCACTTCTTAGACAAATCCTGGAACTCTGAGCCTGACTAAAATGCATGAAATCCATGTTTTGACAGAAGGGTGAAGTTGGGACTCAGATGGATCAAGTGTCTTGTCTTGGGTCCTCAGCAGGGGAGGGAGGTGGTGCTAGGCCCACACTTAGCTCAGATGTTTCAGTATTTGAGTGGGTAAAAAGCCAAGCAGGAGAATTCTAACACGGCCATTTAGGGGCAGACCGCCTTTGAGCCAGCATTCTCAGTGGACTGGAAGCAGATCTTGCAGACATCCCAGACAGACTCCGGGAGATTCTGCCACCTGTTGACTGCTGCCTCAGAATCTGAAGCACCCATTTCTGCTTCTCTATGGGAGCTTTCTAGACCACAAGCATTTCAACTCATAGACTTTAAGAACATTGCTTCCCGGATGAGGAAGCAGAGATGAGAAGTGACTTGCCTGTGGTGACCTCAAGAGTTAGAAGTCCCAGGCGGCAAAATCAAGGTTACTTGGATTCATCTGGGAGTCCAGGGTCTCTGGGCTGGACCTGGGAGAAGCAGCATTTTCCTCATACTACGTTTTCCTTCTCCGTGTTTGGTGCACCAGCATACTAGATTTAATGCTGGCACCAGCAGAGGGGAGTGGTGCTGGCACTGAGAGGCACTGGGCATCCTGGGGGAGTCAGTCCCTTGAGGGAACTCAAGGGGTAGAGGGAGGACAAAAATAGCACCTTCGGGGCAACTGGCCCTTACCTTCCCACTGCTCTAAGGGTAGCCTTGAGGGTTGAAGAAGACCATGAACTCACTCCCTAAAGTAGCCTTAAACTTAAATGAAACAAGTCACATGTCGCCAAGTAGACCCCTCCAAATATACTGCTAAAAGGGGCCATGGACAAAACAGGATCTGCTAAATTCAGCCAGGCAACTCTCAGTAGTCTGTCTAGCCACATGGCTGACCCAGGTCTTCAGCCAGAGAGGCAGGAACTAAACTGAACATGAAGCTGATGCTACCTTTGATCTGAGCCAGCCTTTCATGCTCATGCCTGGTGGATCTAAGCATGACACCCTCTCTTACTTTTCCTTTTGGTGCCCAAAGACGTCTGTAATTGTTACCAACCAGTGGATGGAGCAAGGAAACATGTTCCCCTTTTGCCCAGCTGGTGCCCAGTTGGCACTTCATTATGACTAAGATAAAGTTAGGGTGGGGAGTGAAGCCTGGCCCTCAGGCCTTCAGTTTTTCATTTGCACCCCTATGCAGGCTTGCCAGATGCTCCCGTTAGCCAGCATCTTCATAGCCGCAAGGCCACTGGCCTCCTGATTCAGAAAGAGTGGTCCCGCTTTCCATCAGACCCTAATTGGTCTGGGTCTGGCCTTCGCCTCCCACAGAATGCTGGCCACTGGCTGTTCCTTCCTCCAGCCAGAACAATGCCTGGCTCTGGCGACTGACCCTGGCCCAAGCAGGCCTGCCAAGACATGGCTTTCAGGCCTAACTTCGTACATCAAGATTGGCTTCCCACACCCACAACCTTGTTGGAAGGCAGGCTTTGGAAGGGCTAACCACGTACTAACATACTGTTTTGGATCCACTCAAATGCTCCGTACTCCCAGGAAGGACCAGGATGCCACCTAGAAGACTTGAATCACCAGTTAGCATTTGTGTCCATGTTTCCCCTCTCTCCTCTTGCTGGGCTTTTCTGTGCTGTCCACTTGGATGGATACCAGTCAACGTCCCTTGCTTCTACCTGACCTGAAATCAAAATGTGCTGGCCCAGAGTAAGTGGGGCAACCATCGTTCCAAGAGGGGGGAGGTTTGCAGCCAGGCTGTGAGCCTGCAATGACCCATATGGGGCTCCACTAGCTCTCTGCATTTTCTTTTCTCATTTTTTTAGAACTTCTTGGTTCTCTTACTTACTGCCCTCTAGCTCCTTCAAGGCCTTGGGAAGGGCAGGCTCTTCCAAAATAATCAATGCCGCTGTTTCCGTTATGACCTGCATCTCAGTGCTCACAGCCCAATACGGTGTGAATTCACACCTCCGTTTTCTTTTTTTTTTTCTAATTGAAAATAGATTCTTCTCTCATACAATACATCCTGGCCACAGATTCCCCTCTTTTCACTACTCTCTGCTTCCCTCGCCCACTTCCCCTCTCCCCCAGATCCACCCCCCTGTACTTCCTCTTCAGAAAAGACAGCCAAACAGGATAAAACAAGATAAAATAAGACAAGGAAAAGTCCTCATATAGAGGCTGGACAAGGCACCCCAATAGGAGGAAAAGAGTCCCAAGAGCAGGAAACCAGTCAGAGATATATTGGCTCTTTCATATCCCACAGTTAGGGGTCCCACAAAAACACCAAGCTAACAGCCATAACACATATAACAGAGGACCTGGTGCAGACTAATGCAGGTCCTGAGCTTGCTGCTTTAGTCTCTGTGAGAGCATGTGAGCCCTGCTTAGTTGATTTGGAGGGTCATGTTCTCCTGGTGTCTTCCATCCCCTCTGATTCCCTACTCTCTTTCCCTCTCCCCCTCTTCCACGGGGTTCCTGGAGCTCCAAGGAGAGGGGTCTGATGGAGACCTCCAACTTAGACTCTATCCAAATAATATCTGGCAGTGGGTCTCTGCACCTCTCCCATCTTCTGCCTCTGCACATCTCCATTCAATAGGTAAAAAGGGTAAGGAAGTTTGTCTGAGAGAAGATCTGTAGTCATAGCTGCTTGGGAAGTGGAATCAGACAGACCTCAAGTTCAAGATCAGTTGAAGTCATATGACAAGACCCAGTCTCAAAATGAAATGATTTTTTTAAATGGCTGGGGATGCAGCTTAATGGTAAAGAATTTGTCTACCATAGGCAAGTCCCTAGATTCAATTCCCGATAACACACACACACACACCACATACATCACATACACACACACACACACACACACACACACACACACACACACAAAGTAGTTATAAAAGTTGGAATTCAGGTTCAACACAGGTTCTAGGTTATATAAAATACATATGTCTGCAATACTTGATCTCTACACTGCATGCACCTCACACAGTAAGAGGGGCTGCTAAACCTCCAACAGGAAATGCCTGGAGATTCCTGGAAGCTACCAATCTTCCTCCTCTTCTCCTTCTCCCCTCCACTTTTTTTTTTGTCCTCTTACCACAGATTGGGTGTAGGTACTTGCGATTAGATAAACAAATTCAAGGACTTTCTACCGGAAAACACCAGAGACAACTGCTCCCCTGCCACCAGTTGTATGTTTGTCTCCCTGAGCCTGGAATCCTGCTGTTTCCTGTGTCCAGCCTGTAGATCCAGTTAGGCCCTGGTCCTCCAGTGCATGCATACCCCTCTGCTCCAGCTATGCAGGCCCAGGACCCCCAGTGCACAGCTCCCCCTTTCCAGTTCTCCCAGCAGATTCTGCAAGGTGTTTCCTGAGGATCCTGTTGGCGTGCTCTGCTGGCACTGAGAGAATCCACTAGAACATTGGGAGCTGCTACCCGCAGCAGGGTTTTGTTTATATTTTACTCTAAAAAAACCCCAACCAAAGGCACAGGGGTGGGGAAGACAGGGAAATGAGGACAAGAAGTATCCACAGAATGAGACCCATTTAATCTTCCTTGTCGGTCATAAATAGAAAGTTCCAAGGCAAGGATGTGAGTAAAGCCAGCTCCTGGCTGTTGGAGGAAAACAAAAACTGAGATTCCTATGACCCTGTTGCGTCCATTGTCCCTCGAGAGGAGAGGCTGAGGCTGTGCTGAAGGGAGCTCACTCCTGTTTTCTCTGAAGGGCTCGAGGAGTATGGCAAATAAGCCACCCAGACTGTGCTGCTTTTCTGGGAGAGGTGATTACTAAGGGTTGTCCCCCTGCCATTCCACAAGGGAACCAGAAGGGCCTGAGGTGAGCTTTTAGCATCACTCCAATCAGAGTGAGTCCTTCCCAGCAGAATTTCTGGCAGCATTGTGACCAGTCTGCAGAGTGCTTACTGCTCATTAGCAAATGGTCTCTGTTACTCTGAATGGCAGAGGGACCCAGTGAGCTGATTAGGGACACTCCATATTTACTTCTACCCCAAGTTTCTCTATAAGACCTTGAAAATAAGATCAGCTACATTCCCGTGACTTTAATGTTAAGAAATGAGGTTCTAGAGAATGTAGGGTACATAGACAATGATGAAATGAAAGTAGAACCAAAGGAAAATGCCCAAATGAGAAAATTCAAAGGGACAATAAAATAGACTCAGTCCCTAAGATAGTAAGTGACAGTGGATGTAGCCTTTCCAACTTGTTATTTGTGTAGAATCAAGGGCTATGGAATGATATTGGTAGGCAAAACTCAAACAAAAAATGAATGGAAAACAAAGTGAATGCAGGTCCCAAGTAACCACTACCCCAGGGCTCTTCCTGCCACTCAGAGTTTGTTGTCCTCAAATCCTGTATTTCCACACCCAGCCAAGCAGTTCCTTAGTAGTAACAGCTAAACGCATTCAGTCACATCAGAAGTTAAGATCTACATACATAACAAATTGTTTACACACAAGGTTTTATGTAGACAATGGTAACGCCTTAGGTTGAGCAACAACGCGACTAACAAGTACTCTGAGCAGGGAAGATTCCATCTCTATCCCCTTGCCATGATGGATGCTTCTCCTCCTCCTCCTCTCATCCCCTCTCCCTGGCAAGTCTACATTCGTCTGCTGCCATGGCGATTAAAGTTGAAGACTGCAAGTGAGAAGAGAGAATGGATGGTGGGGAGACTGGGCAAGAGGGAGACACAGAGAAGGGACCCTCAGAATTCGTGACACCTCTATCCTAACAATGAATTAGACAAAATGAGAAGACTCTTCTGATAAGTGTGTGCCTGTGATGTCAGCTAGTTATAAAGTTACCACTGGGAGATAATACGATAGTCAAAACATGGGACAGCCTGACCCAGGTCATAGATGCCATACGCTGTACAGATAACTCTGGGATGGCAAGGCAAAGAAAGTTAAAGGAGTTTATACTTAGTGACCCCGAAGTTCTATCCATCCTTTGAAATGTGTCCTGCTCACTGGTGTCCAAAGGGCACTTCTGAAAGGTTAAGTAAGTGTGGCCCAAAGATGATAAGCAGGGACTTTAGGGTCAGGTCACTTGGACTGTCACTTCCTCATTAGATGAGAATCCCTTATTCCCATAAACCTCAATGCTATGAGATGGTGCTAAGGACAGCACTTACTCCATGAGGTCTTAATGAGGCTTAATTAAAATGGGACAATCCATATAAAGAACCCCGCTTTGACTATGACTATGCACAGTACCTGCATATAAATAAGGGCACCTGTTGTAACTGATAACAAAGTGTTGAATAAGGGCTATGCTCAAAGCCAGCAGATTTCTCATCATTAGGGAAGGTTGCCAAGAGTCTCCAGGCTCCAATGAGTCACCGGTGTTTTAGGTCAATGTTAGGTCACATGTGTTCAGCTGCTGTACTCCTATTGTTTATTGTGGAAGAGCATTAGTGTGGTATTGGAAATGTTTCTTTCTTTGCTCTGTATTGTTGCACTTGGGAACATCTAGAAGCAGTGGTTAAGTGTGCTTCAGGGAGTAGCTAAGCCCCCTTTGTAATATCACTTCGCATGAACAGGAAGAGTCGGAAGCTATGGGTCACATGTGGTCATGTGGGTCACTTAGGCGAAATACCGTATGACTTCAGCTATGCAGTGAAGGTGCATGGGAGAAGTGATTTGTGCTTTGCATATTTTGAGGGTGCTCTGTGCTGTGGCAGTTGCCGAAGGAGTCGAGATCTACTGTCCAACAATAAGGTGTGGTCAGAATTATCGTGTTAGCCCTCTTTCAGAGTGCATTTGTACTATAACTAATTGGGACAATTACACTCTGTACGGCTCACAAATCCAGGTACCATTCCTAGAAGCTAGAATGAATCCACATGCGTTCCTCCAGTTTGCAGTAGAAAGTTCTGAGACATGGCAAGGGTTTGAAGAGGCTGATTCTCCCACAAAGTTCTCAGCAGCGATGGCTTACCTAAGTCCTTCCCTGGTCAGCCTTGGCAGTCTCCCCTCATTCTTCACGTCTAATGCATCTGACCTTTTGGTTGAGCATTCCATGTTTGCTGATTGTTGAGTCATAGAAAAGGGGTGAGCTCTGTGGCTGGGCACATCTGTATTTAATTTCTAGTTGTATGACCTCTGACAAGTTCCTCAACTCCCCTGAGTCTTGCTTCTTTCTGTATCCAATGGAGATACTACACTTAGTTTTAAGGAGTATGTATATCATCTGTAGGTGTGTGTCTTGCACACTGTTGTATTTCACCATCAGACACAGTGTCTGGCATGTGCNCTGTATATAAATAAGTATATATATACTTATTTATACAGGAGATATTTACTGAATGCATAGAGATTCAGGTGCTGTGGGTCCCATAGAGGGGATAGTCATGGACTATACAGTCTTTTCTCTATCACCAACCCTTGTCCTCCTCAGTTACACTGACCAGGCCAACAAAGATTGCTCAAAAATACCAAAACTATGGTGGGAGCTGGTTTTATAATTCTGGCATTATCCACCATGACCAGAAGAGGTGGCAATTGGCATTCTTTACATATATTTTGTTTAAAGTAGGTGGGACTTGAAGAGGCACTCGGAGCTTATCTCTGAGAAACATTCCTGCACACCCTTGATGATAGCTATTTCTGATTAACACACTTAGGAGCTTTTCTCATGCCTGTTCTACCTGACTATTCATCACCACCTGGACATAGGGACTGTGAGCTGGTGGGCCAGGACCAGTATCACCTGTTTCCAGTGGGATCCGCCTAGCTGTTTCCATTTACTATTCACAACCATGCTGGCTTGTTACAAAGCTGGAAGAAGCTCTGATGATTAGAGAAGCTACCCAAAGGACATGTTAAAGTCACACCAGGGTTTCTTGACATCTGTGCTATACAAATATACTGCAGAAACAGAGCAGACATTGCTGAATTCTCAAACCACAGTAATGCCTCCTGCCTCTCCCAGTGCTTTCTGGGAACAGAATTGCTGTCTGCAGGTCTGGTGTGCAGAGGGGAGGTCCCTTGGCTTAATGGTGGTGCAGTTCCTAGACCTCTCCCAGCATCCCTCAGATCTTCTAGCAAACAAAATCCCAATTAGGAGAAGAAATCAAATGCTATAGACAGCTCCTGAGACGCTGCCAGCTGTTCAGCTCTCACAAACCACCCGACCTGAAAGCTCAGTGCTCTGAGAACCGTTGGAGGGCACGGTATTTTTCTGGGCACTGCTTCAAAGAAGCTGTGGTTGAAGACCAGGCTGCTATTCTGGTGGCCACTTGTGTGGGATAAAGTTTCCCATGGGCCCATGGGGAGGGGCTGGAGCCCAGGAGGGAGGGTGGGGGTAGTCCAAGCCCCCCTTGCCAAGTGTGAACCAATGGCAAAGAGCAATGGGCAGTTCTGAACCCTGAGTGCATCTGAGCTTGGCAGAAATCAGTGTGCACCCCAGACACGTCTTCTCTGTCCATAGCACAGATGACCAACCAAACACCCAAGGCAAACCCACTTTAGGAGGTTAAGGGGTTTGAGTTGGGGGAGGGCACTGGAGATGCGGGGAGCTGTATTAAATTCTAACTTTGAACCTCAACAATGGAACGCAGACTGGAAGGAGCTCATTGTGGATTTGATACCCAACCTAGTTTCTTGGGGTTTCTCAAGGCTTTTTGAGAGATAAGGCTCCCCTGGGAGTACATGTTCTAAAAGATGCCTTTCCTTGATGGATCAACAGTCACCGGGGAAATCAGTCTCATTGCAAGCTGTGTTTTCTGTTACTCTGTAGGCTAGGATCTCTAGTCTATAGGTATATTTGCCTTCACTTACTCCTCCCCTCCACCAACAGACCCATTTCTTTGTGGTTCTAGGGACTTTTCAGATTAAAACTGGAACAGGATGCCCTTCTAGCCTGGTGTTCTGTTCTGTAATCTCCTACTTCCACTTTCTTGTCTTATAAGACAGAAAGAAGGTTCCTGAAGGTAGGAGCCTTGTCCACCTGCTCATTGCCAGATCTCTAAAGCATGCTGTTGGATCATAGTGCTTTATATCGTGCTGAATAAATCCTGACCAATGAACAGATCAATCTCAAGTGCTTGTCATAGGAGGAAGAGAAAGAGGAGGAGGGGCAGAAAAGAGGAACACACTTTGGAAATAAGCAGAAAAACGTGATGGAATGTGACCCAAAGGGGCAGCTGAACTCAGGTCTCCTCCCTATCAAGAGGGCTGCAAGGGAATCAGCAGTGACAGTCCTGGAACATTCAGTGGGAGATTCCTTTAGGTTCCTGAGCCCGAGTCCCTCATCTTTCCCTGGGTTTGGGTACAGGCTTCCATAGAGACAGCAGGTTGACTGAGACCCACTCCCTCCATAACAGCATCCCCTGGCTCACTTCTCTTGGAGTGTGAATCTTCCCTGTTTGGGACCAGGGTCTCTTCTTGGGCTCTCAGATCACATTTCACATACTTCCTTTCTTGTCTAAGTAGCTCTTAGGAACGGGGACCCCTGCCCCTCTTCTCCAGGAGGCCAAAAGGGAAAATAATCCTGTGTTTTTTCTCTTACCTTATAGTCCCTCTCCAAGTCTCATTCATTCCACGAATGTTTTTGAAAACCTGCTGCTTTGCAGGCTTGATGCCAAGTGCTGACACTCCAGGTTGTCCCTGACATCTGGTTACTAGGGATGCTGCTGAGTTCCCAAAGAACTGATCACATAAGAGCAACTAGCCAGAAGGAAAGAGGGAATTGGAATAAAAGAGAGTATATGGGAATAGCTTTGCCTAAGGAGAGGCTTCAGCATTTCAGTTGAGAAGACTGATATGTAGTTAGGGACATAAAAAGGAAGTAGAAGCCCAAGTAGCACCTTACAGTGCTTTGCAAACCTGAATCACAGAAATACCATGTACCTTGCTCCCAGCTAAGTCAAATTTACCTTCAGGAATCAGCCATCCCTAACGACTTTTGCCCTGTCCCTAGCCAAATGATGCATATCTTTCTCCCAAATTGCCAGTGGCCCAGGAAACAATTAAGGGGGACCACTTTTAAAAGCAATTGGATTAGAAATTAAATGTATTAATCCCAAATCTGAGAAGATGCCTGCAGCCAGGAACCCTTGCGTTTTGCCTCTCAGAGTTTCACACCGAGGTCATATCAGGAAAACAGGAGCATTTTGGAGGTTTTGCTTTCTGTTCCTTTTGGGTGACCTCCAAGTTTCAGGCAGCCTGACCTGTGGACCTGGATTCTCTTGCCTTCCTTCCATGGCCCCTTTATTTCATGCACAAACAGCGTCACCAGGAGCTATTTCCTGGTTCCTGGCTACAGCAGATTTACACAGTGCATATAAGGCAAGACCCTGCACAAATCCTCCCTTTATGTAGAAGCCACCAAGAACTGAGGACTGAGCATCCCCAGGCTAAGGTTGCCCAGGGACCTCAGAGCACAAAGAGGGTACCAGCCATGGAGTACTAAGCCCTGGGAGCTCTGGGGTGGGGAGGTTTTTAATGGCATTCCCTGAGAAGGAACTGGACTGAAATGATTTGCAGCTTTCCAGATTTTTAGAGAGTGTGTGGATTGGGTTTATTTTTAGCCCCAGGCATTCATTCTTGCCAAAAAAAAAAAAAACCCTGCTTAAATAAAACCAAGATTAATATTTTTACTTAACGGAAAGAGTTAGTCAGGACAGTCTTTGAACTGGAGTCTGCTTATCTTGATGGTGAGTGCAGTTATAACGTCTGGCCTTGGCTTAGACATCAACAAAAAGGGCCTTTGAAACTGACAAGGAAGAGGCCTGGGGAACCAGGAGAGGATGCAGGAAGTACCTGTTTGGGGGAGGCCATGGGGGAGGGGTGTCTTCCTGAAAAGTGGGAAAGAAGGCCCTGGTTTTTACTAGGGGACCAGCTGCAAGTTTGCCTCATTCCCAGCCAGTTCCTCATCCTCCCCCCACCTCCTCCCAAAGTCTGGTCCAAATTTCTGCTTCCTCTAATTTCAGCTGTTCCAAACAAGGTGTCTTCTGCAGGATGGATCCAGAACAGATGTTTTGATGCACCTCCCCCAAGGCAGACTCCACTCCCTTGTGCACTGGCCCTGGTTCCTGTGGTTCCCGCCTCTGGCTGTGCTTGCCATACTTTCTTATTATTACATGTGTCTCTTGCCTCTGGACTTGGAGATCCTAGGGGTCTCATCTATCTCATTACCCACCCTCACACCCCCACACCCCCACTCCCTTACCCCCGGTCAGGCACAGGCCTCAGTATGGTGGATAGACAGAGGTTTATCTGACTTACCAACTGAGAATTTCCCTTATCCCATTTTGATCTCTCAAAAGCTAAGAAAGACTTGGTTGTCTTAGGCAGCTTAAATCTGTAAGTTTATTTTTAAGTCATCCTCTTTCCGTGTGGCGTTGTGTATGTGAAAATCACATTGATTAACTTTGTGTATCCAGCCCAAATGTATTAGAAGCCTGTGATGTTTTGGTCTTCCTGAATGTTCTGAGAGGAGCAGCTGGTCAAACAAAGCATTTACTGGGGAAATATAGGTCAGCAAGCACGTGACCTGAGGGTGCCAAGTGTCAAGCAGGACCCAATAAGACAAGAGCATGGTGGGGTGAGTGTGGGCTTGAGGAAGGGTGTGCAGGGAGGCATTAGACATTAGAGACGGCACCTATGACCAGGTTGTAACAAACAGGCGATGAAGGGAATATGCAGGAGTGAAGCCAGGGTGACCAACCTTAGCAACTGCAAGGGTAAAGACTGTGGGGTGTGAGTTTGGAGTACTGGGCTTAGAACTTGACCAGTCTGCCCTTCCCTGAGATGGAGAAGGCCCCCAGAGGCCTGGTTATGGGTGTGGCCTATTACCAGGAGCTCTGTGTTGGACTAAGTGGTACCTCACATGGCTTAGTAGAATCCCAGGTGTGAGTGCCTTAGTATGAGGCCTAAGAGCCATGGAACTTCTGGGTTTGGGGGCTCCAGGTGGGTGGGAATTCACTCACAGGATGTATAGAAAACCACAGCTGGAAGAGCATGATTAAGAGCACATAGTTGGTTGGACTGAGCCTCTTGGATGTTATGGGTAATTCTGACAAACTGGCTTTGATGAGGTGGGAAGAGAACCCAGGGTCCTGTGAGGGGAGGAAGTACCTGTGAGATTGGTAATCATAACCCACTATTTATAAGCTAGGATGGGAAGTGGCTGCACTGACTGGATCAACATGCCTGTGCCTCCCGCTATTTCAGACTGTATTGCTAGCGGTCCTCTTGGTCTGAGCTTCTGACTTCAGCCTTTTTAGGGAGATTTTTAGAGTTTGGGGTCATGACACCCACAAGACTGAGAACCAGGAAGATGCAGGGGCTTCTAAGTCCCCTTTATCTTCATTCCTGCTGTCTTGTCCTCAAATGTGGATACATTAAGGGTCCCTAAATGAGCAACAGGTTCCTGAGGACCTTGAAAAGGATGAGGGCAAGGGGATGCTGTGTATTGTCAGGGGAAGGCTTCTGTTTTCCTCTGAGGAACCAAAAAAATGTTACAAGTCTGTAAGTAACTGTTCATCTCCCTGCCTCCAAATCACCTGCTTAGCTCCATGGTTGCAAAGTGTTTTATATATAAATACAAACACATTGTCCTGTGACTGGGAAGCACAGTAAGCTAAATAAATGCTTTACCATTATCTGTTTATGGTGATTATTAGTAGATTCTTGTTATTAATAAGAGAGAGGGGAGGGAGGGAAGGAAGGAGGGAGGGACAGAGAGACAGAGAGAGAATGGGAGGGGTAGCCTTAAGGTTGATTGAGTTGATGAAGGTTTGTGGGGGACACATCAGGAATCCCCTTTCATGTCCCATTAGGGTTGACAATGGGAATAGAATACAGTTACGAACTATTATGCAAAGATTCAATGGCAGTCTTCTTTCTTAGGGCCAATCTTCATTTTCCTCCACACTGAGAGGCAAAACGGCTCAGTAGGTACCAATACCAGGCACAGTAATTCCCATCCTACAGAGTCACCCGAAGGGAACACAGTGAAGTACACACAGTCCTTGGCACATAGGGCACAGTCTGTCAATGGGAGTTTCTATCAATATATTCTAGTTCTTTTTTTTTTTTTTTGGTTTTTCGAGACAGGGTTTCTCTGTAGCTTTGGAGCCTGTCCTGGAACTAGCTCTTTGTAGACCAGGCTGGCCTCGAACTCACAGAGATCCGCCTGCCTCTGCCTCCCGAGTGCTGGGATTAAAGGCGTGTGCCACCACCGCCCGGCTCTAGTTCTTTTCTTCACTATGCTTGCAGGTGTGAAGCAAAGAGATGCAGGAACAGGTGGGGTGGGTGGGCAGCTGGATGAGCAAGGAATCCCTGCTCTGCCATTCTTGGGCAGCTTTACACAGAGTCATGTCTACCCTGGGGTCCACATTTTCAGAGCCAGCCACTTGGCTCCTAGGAGAGAATAGATGGAGTGGTATAGCTTTTGATGGGAGCCTGAGATAGGTGACCCCCATTAACTTAGACCTTTGTTCCCCAAATTAGCCAGGCCAGCAGCCCCACAGCTTATCCTTCCACCCAGTCAGTAGGAAAACCCGTCTTTTAGGTCGGGGAGAGGAAGGTCTTGGTTTGACTGAAGGTGGTTGGATTGGTAGAGGAGGGTGGAAGGTTGTGGAGAGAGACATGGGCCAGCTCTGGGATATCCTCTCCTTCTCTGAATATGTTGATTCACAGCAGATGTGTGATTCCTAGAGATGCACCAGGGATGTGCTTGCCCTGGAACTATTACTGTTTAAAGTTTGTGCTGCTGAGGTCCCCATTGCTAACGAAATAGGGTGGGTCATGGGGAGGAAGAAAAGTAACAACCTCACATGCTTGGAAGAGCTGTACTCTGTCTGCCTTGGTTTTGCAAACACTGATCAACCTTCCCAAAAGAGATGTGCTTTTATGACTTCTTTCTCAGGTCCCTGATATATTTGAGGACTCAACATATATTTCTGGATCTGTGAGCCAATTCCCAAGCACCTATAGCCTGCTCTTTTTCCTTTCTGTGGTCTGTAGATTGGAACCAGGGCATTCTGGGCAAGTCTTTCTATCATCCTTCTACACCCAAGCCTCTAGTCAGTTTCTTAGAAACTTTGTGTTGAAATATTATCGACTCCTTAATTAACCTCTTCCTATCTCTTTTAATCTCCATGTCCTCAGAAGCAGAGAACTCAGATGACCTAGGGAACATCAGAGGTTGAGTCAGGCAGGGACTCCACCCTCTAGTCTCTGGCAGCACTTACGACCCTCGGCGATTTGTTCTCTGGTGCTAAACTCCACCTTGTCTCCCTGCTAGACTGCAGTCTGTGGAAGCAGGAAATTGGGCTTGTATTTCTTGCTATCACCCCTACCAAGCATTCATGCTTCCAGACACCAGGCTAGGCCATGACCAGGCTGGCTCAGCTGCTGGAGGACATTGGGTGAGTGGCCACTCTCTGGCAGGAATAAAGAGAACCTGTGTCCAGCATGGTCCATCTCAAAGCTGCCATTTGAAAGTGGAGGGAGAGGCTAGATGCAATGTCAGCTCTATAAGTCTTCTGTTGCTGTTGAAGTCTTGGACACCCCCCAACCTTCTTGTTCCCCATGGTCCCTGCCTGGGCCAGTGGACTGCCTCCAGGGAAGACCTTACTGCCAAATAGGAAAGCACAGAATAACACACATCCAAGTTGCACAGGACAAACTAAAGCAAATGAAGTTATAATAATTCACAAGCCAAATAGGTAGATTTGGGGCTGGTAAGCAATTTGACTTGGAAGGGCTGTGTATCTATTTGGGAGTACAGGATGTTGTTTAATTTTAGTTCAGCTCCAGAGAAAACATTGGTGTGGCCTCTGCCCTGGCCGTCTCTTCTCTCTGCCCCCATCTCTCTGGAGCACAGATGCCACTAGATCGCTGTTGCGTTATTTGTAAGTGACAAGACTGATGGTAGAGATGCTTCAGCCTGAAGGCCTCATGCACATTAGTTCTGTGATTATTACAAGGCTGAGGTATGTGAATGAGTTTTCCTTTATTTTCTTTTTTTTTTAAAGATTTATTTATTAATTATGTATACAACATTCTGCCTCAGTGTATGCCCGCACGCCGGAAGAGGGCGCCAGATCTCATTACAGATGGTTGTGAGCCACCATGTGGTTGCTGGGAATTGAACTCAGGACCTCTGGAAGAGCAGCCAGTGCTCTTAACCACTGAGCCATCTCTCCAGCCCCGAGTTTTCCTTTATTTTCATCACAGCCAGGAATCTCTCCTCTACCCTAATGCCATGGAAGGTTGACAGGTCTTAACTAACTGGGCTCTAGGGTAGACAAATACCTAGTGAGGTTCTGGTGGTGGGCGCAGTGAGGTAAGATGCATAGTACTTGGGGTGGATCACATACTGCTCTTGGTGCTTGTTCTTGGTCCTCATGGCAACTTTCAGAGGACTGCTTTCATCATTCCCAATTTATGCATTAAGAAACTAAGGCCAGAGAGATTTAGTAAATTACCTATGGTCACATGGCAACTGTGCTGAGATTTGACTCCATACTGGGAGCCTGCCCAGCCCAGGTCTTTATGGTGTTCTTTCACTAGTTATAAGTGTGTCACTTGTAATCAATGTGAGTAGCATTAGATCAAGAAAGCCGGAGAGATCTTAGGGGAAAGAACTGTAGTGAGGCTGCATAGTAATAGTAGGATTTGAACTCTGATATAACTCTCTGAGAATAAAAACTCTGTGTTTTCTCTAAACTGTCCCAAGATGAAAAACTTCCAAGCTCAGGCCATTTCAGGGTAAGAAAAGATTTGGCTGATCTTTTGTGCAGAAGACTTCCAGAAGTACCCAGCTTTATAGAGCAAACTTGCTTAGGACATTTTATGTCTAAATCAAGGTGAGCTCTTTGCAAAGCCAGGAAAGGCTAGATGCTGATATTTAAAGAAATTTCTCTTGCCATTTTCCTCTTAGGCAAAACCTTACTCCCTGGTTTATCATCTGGGTAAATGAAGCTGCTGAATATTAAGTCAATTCAGATCCTCAAGAAGGAGAATCAATTGTCAAGTCCAAGCGATCTGCCTTCTGCCCAACAGCTGGGCTGCCCCAGTGTGGCCCTGAGGTTAGGGTAGATGAAAGAGTCTCTGGGGGCCTCTGGGAAGATGGCCCGCTGCCTGCTACTGATGGTCTTGCAAAATGAGACATGAGAAATGGAGGCAGAGCCTTGAGGGATGTTGTTCTGGAACCTTGTCAATGTCTGGCTTGTACAGCAGACCTGGAAATAGCCACTCACCCCCTCTTAACTTGAACTGCCTCAGATCTGGAGCTGTCTTTGCCTGTGGGATTTGTGTTGCGAGGATGGTAAAAAGGTCTAGAAGGGTCATTGATTCATTTAAGTTCTCATTTCATATCTAACCACAAAAGTGTGACCCAAGAAGCTGTAGAGGGATGGGAACTTGGTTCCTCATGAATGTGTTTGTAAGCAAGAAATATAGAAATATTATGGGATATCTACAATGCGGGTGTGGGGGGGGAGAATAAAGAATCCAGCAGAAGTTTTGTGTGTGTGTGTGTGTGTGTGAGAGAGAGAGAGAGAGAGAGAGAGAGAGAGAGAGAGAGAGAGAGAGAGACCCTTTTACATGTGTAAAGAGTATTCAATTCAACAAGCATTTTTTGAATATTTACCCCCAAAGTGGGTTGGAATGAGTTGCATGTTTGCTCCACGTCTGACTGAAGGAGCTTGAGTTTGGAATGTCAATAGCATCTTAGAGTTGAAGAGTCAGTAAAAATGCCTCTATTCTGCAGCGCCCTAGCAGCAGAGCTTCAGCTGCTGCACTGTCCCCCTGCAGTAGTTCACCTTTCACAAGTTCTTAGAATTGAGGGAACTCCCCCACATCTACACAGAGAATGACCCACTTTCTGCAGGTCTCGTTTCCTCATTGATGGCTCCACGTGGCTGGCATTAAAAACCCCTGAAGACTGCTTTGGAGAGAAAGACTGTCTTTACAGTCTAGTAGAAACAGAAGGGACTGTCTTTTAACCAATCGAGTCTCACCAAGGAGTGCCATACTCTGATTGTAGGAGAAAGTTGAAAAAGTAAATAATGACTAATACTGTTGAGTATAGTAGGTGTGCACCAAGGATGCCTATTGTAGCAGTGCTTCTATTTTTGATGCCAAGGATGATGATTCCAATGGCATTTAGCTAAAGGTACATCAAAGGCAAGGATGTGTTTCACCTGCTTTGTTTCACCTAATTGCTCCAGTTCAGAGGATCTGGACTATTGCGAATCTTGTTCTAGGGATGAGAAGTTACAATCAAAGTTCCCTAATTGTCTTGTGTCACATACCCATGAGCAGTGGGGCTGGGATGGGAACCACTCATTAAGTAGGCCCCCTCAGACCTAGACTTGGTTAAAATTCCTTGCTTAGAGGTGGGCCCTGTGGGCCAATCGGAATGCTGACTTGGGGTGCTGAGGGAGCAGGAGTTCATCATATCTCTGTGGATGGGCCAGGACATAAAGATCTCCTGGTGAGATAGAGGATCAGGAAGAGTTCCCCTTCCAGGTATGGCTCAGGCCTTTCTAACCCCCTTCCCTCTCTGTCTTGCTCTCTCTACAGTGATCCGAGCCAAAGTGGTGGGAAAGAAGCTGGTGAAGGAGGGGCCTTTTGGCACACTGGTCTACACCATTAAGCAGATGAAGGTGAGTGACATCATCACTGGCCCAGGAGAGATCTTGGGGGTTTGCCAGAAGAGTCATGGCCAAGGGAGGCCAAATGGTTGGAACTATAATGTGTATTGGCTCAGTGTAGCCCCAGGGAGCTGCTGAGGCAGCAGGAAGAGATGGTAGCTGCTTGCTCCAAAGCCAGCACAGGCAGATTCATTCATAGGTCTTTGTTGGGCAGCTGAGTCTTGGAACCAGATGGCAGATAGCTTTGTTACTTGTTGACTGTGAGGCCTCAGTACAGTTGCTGCCCTTCTTTGGCCTGTCTAAGACCTACAAGATCATAATCTTGGACCACGTGGTCCGTAAGAGCCTTTGTGAGCTGAGTTGTGTTGTATCAACAGAGCCAGCACTGTCACTAAGGTTACATGATAGGTGTCCTTTCCTCCAGTCTTCACATTGAATGAGTGCTCATCTTGGACCACGTGGTCCGTAAGAGCCTTTGTGAGCTGAGTTGTGTTGTATCCACAGAGCCAGCGCTGTCACTAAGGATACATGATAGGTGTCCTTTCCTCCAGTCTTCACATTGAATGAGTGCTGAGCACAGGACCCCCTTTCTGTTTCCCAGCTTTGGTTGCCTGCCTGTATTATATATAGTCCATTAGGAATATTTGCTAAGCATATTCACACCATCAGACCATTCACCAAAGCCCATGAAGGTTCCTAAGTATGCCAGGGTAGTCTAAGGAAAACACAGAGAACCCACGTCCTGGCTCTGTTTCTAATCCTAAAGAGACCACTGACCTTGTGGTTTCCAGGCCATACTGTTACCATTGATGTAGTGTGGTGTTGGGCTTGGCACCTCATTGTTCAAGCATCCTAACTGATAAGGTCTTTTCTAAGCAGGAACTCAGAATAGCTGCTGGAAGCCTGTTCTTATGTTTGCCTCGGTGGCACTGAGGACTGGGGCTTCTGCTTGAATAACTCAGCTGTTCCTCAGCCCCTGCGCTTTTATAAAAGCGCCTTGCTATATGCAGATTCCTGTGTTTGCAGTCTGTGAGGCCACCAGGCTTCTTGTTTCTACCTTGGGATTGTAGTTATATGCAGGGAGAAGAGACATGCACTGACAACTTCAAGATGTGATGTGCTGAAGTCCTTGTGAGCTGCTACCTCTTTACTCATTGCTAGTTTTTGCACCCTTGGACATTAGGGAGTGTGTGTGGGGGGGGGTTCTGACATTCAGTAGGCAGATCTTGGAGAATGCTTCCTATCTAATAAAAGAGATGAAGGTGAGACCCAAAGGTCTGAAGAAAAATTCACAGAAAGGACAAGTGTTAAGGACCAGGTTGGACTTGACTTGGGGTTGAGGGGTGATTCACCCCTAGGTGGAGCCCAGCTATCCTAGAGGCTGACCTTTAGGCCTCTTTATTCCCTCCGGAGGCCTGTGGCTAGATGCACTAATTCTGTGGAACCTGTTGCTCTGGCTTCAATTGTGGAAACACTCCCAGGCTCTTGGTTATGTAATGTTCAGAGTCAGCCCTGGCCAGATGCCCTTGGCTGCCTGGGCTTGGTCATGAGAGCAGCTTATGTCTTCAGACAGCTGGGAGGCCAGGAATGGGTGGAGGTGGGAAGCTCCTTTGCAACCTCTGGCACTGAGGAAAGGGAAGCCAGAGCTTCTGGCTGCAGTGGAGGCCCCTTCCCCGCCTGCCCTGCTGCTTCGTCCTGAAACTTTGAGGTTGCTGCAGAGACATAGCTGCGGGGCAGGAATTCATAAACTGGCTTGCCTTCCTTCCTGCCTTCAGGGTGTAGCGGACCAAGTTACCAGAGGCCTTTCTGTGGCAGAATGTCCCTGGTTTGTGTCACACCCACAAGTGGGAGTTGTTCAGAGGCAAACTAACTTGTACTTTCACCCACCAGCCTGCCAGCACACCACTCCCAGGCTGGCTTGCTCAGACTCTCGGTTCACTGTCCTTCAGCTGGGCATCCAATGTAAGGCTCTTTCCCTACATTGAACCTGACGAGGTTCAATGAGAAGTGATGTGCCAAGAGTCGTGTATTTAATTAAGGGCATATATGAGTTTCAAGTTGAGGCGCTAGGGGACCTTTCCTAATTGTGTGTGGCTCTTGATGTGCAGCCTGCAAAAGTTATAACAGGAAATTCTTTGGAGGGCAGCTTGTTTCTCAGTCTTATCTAATGTCTTTCATTAGTTCTAACTCTATTTCCAGCCCTGAGTTATGACCCACAAACTGGTCAATGCTTTCTTTATCTAGAGAGACTATCTGCCTTCCTGTCAGAGCAGGTACCAGTTGGGAATGGGTGTCTGCCCATTCACCGCCGTCCTCCTCAGCCTCCTCTGTGCTTAGCACTGGACTGTAAGATGGGGAGACAAGGACATGCTTGTCACAGTTAACATGATGTTAGCAAGTAACACTTGGAAGTAATGTAACAGTTAAGATTATATGAGTAGAAAGTGACAAACTATAGGGTCTTTACCACGGGGGTCTTGGAGGACAAGGAAATAACAAAGTAGAAACCTACAAGCAGACTGAATGCTCATTTCTGCCTACTGTGGGGGCTTCCCTGACCTGCTCATGTCTAGTTCCCTCGGGGGACTTAAGGGCCAAGTTGCCAGTTCTTTATCACATGTTCTAAGTGTGATTGGCTGGGTGGGAAGCACATAGTGTTTGGGAAAATCACTGATGGACTTCTGGTGATGAGGAAAATTGAGAATGTTCCCACTGGCCCTAACAATAAACCCAAACTGCAAGTGGTAATCTCACAGTGTGAGGAAATGTAATCTAGACCAAGACTGAACCAAGTCTTCTGTGTTGGGTGACACTCTCCCTTGAGTCAGACGATCTGGACTGACCGCTGCCTCCACAATGTATGAACCAGGAAGTATCACAAATCAGAACCAAGATCTTATTTAAATTTTGAACTGTAAATAAAAGATTATTTTAAAAAAGGCCAGGTTGGGGTTGCTGGTGTGTGATCTAACAGGTGACTGGTAGAGAAAGTGAGTGACAGCCAAGCCTGCGAGATTGGCGTTGGTCCCTAGAGGTTTTGTATTGTGGATTAGACTATCCCAGAGGATCAGACACGGAAGCCAGGCAGCCCGGGAGCAGGACTGGAGGAACTTAGAGAACAGAGGACAGAAAGTCAGCACATCTAACCTCTGGGGGCAGGCACACAGCCTCCTCTTGGACATACCTTGAGTGCACATAGACCCATAGTGTGGGAGCGAGGGGGGTAAGGCTATAAGAATATGGAGGGAACTTATTGTAAACCCGTACATAGAGATTAGCCGGGATTGAGCTGTGGTGCAAATGTGGAAGTTTCCAGATCTGGCCTCCGTCATTTGTGGGGGCCTTATCTCCCATCGGGACCATGGGAAAGCAGTTTGTTTTGCCAGGGGCTATTGTTTGTACAGCACTGACTTGCTTTCAGGCAGGCTGCAAGGGACAACACGTGGGGGACATTATGTCCCAGTTGGTCCCAGGGGGACATGTGTTGGTCATGTGCTTTGCCTGTCCTGATTGGGGGCAGGACAGATCTGCTGGGCAGCTGGAATGTGCTGGGTCCTTTCCTCAGCGGTTTGTCTAAGCAAAGAGCGCCAGCAGGGCTTCCTCCAGCTGCAAGACCCCCTGACCTTCAGGCCTTAGGGAGCCATTGTCCTCCAAAGCCTGAGACCTTTACAGTACAAGATCTTATCTAGCTTTTGCTGGAACCTTCTGTGTTATCAAGCTCCATCGACTAAATGCTTAGTAGAAATACTTGCCAAAACCCAAATCCTTATGAGCAGTTAGTTACCTGGCACAGAAGTCAGTGAAGCTTGTTCTTTTATAGGTCATGGTGATGGTACCTCATTTACATAAGAGTCTTAAATGTGTTTCCTGTGGAGCCTGAGTGGTCGATACAACCACCATCTAACAAGCCATTGACCTAGTCTGACTCTCTAGCCCTGATCCCCCATGGTGTAACTGAACTGCAGAAGGAGTCTACTCCAACCCATCAGGACAGTGCACTCTGTAAACAAGGAGAGGCCTCTGGACTGTGTAGCTTCAACAGATGGCTTTGTGCCCTGCTACCCTTTTGCCAATTAGAAGATGAGGACTGAAAAAGAGCCCATCAGGCTCAGCGGGGTATTTGTGAGGCACCAGTGGAGTATACTGTCCGGCTTGTATTAATTACCTGGATAATTAATAGGTCATACTAGGAATATTTTTCTATTGTGAGGCTCTTAGGGAAGGACCAGTAACAACAAGGCATTCAAGGCCCCTTGAGAGGTAAGGATCAGGCCAGGTCTGAGTGTCAGCCTCCACCTTCCCTGGCTCACAGTTGATTGCATGTGGCCTCAGTAGATCAGGACTTGTGTGACACAGATGGACTCATTCTAGAATTGCAGAATGTAGTCAGTCTCTGTCAGAGTCACAGCAAGTACTCCAAGCACATGCTGACGAAGAACCCACAGGAGTTAGAAATGGAAGAAAGAAACTGCTCATCGTGAGGAAACCCTGGGTCCTTAACTTCAAGGGCTGAAAGGGGAGGTGGTAACTAGGTGACCTTTTAGACCACAGACCATGGGTTGTCTAGCTGGACTTTTTGTTGCTGTTTACCAACCGTAAGACTACAGACAAACTTGTGAGCCTGTCCAAGGCTCAGGGTCCACATCTTTAAAGTGGGTACCAAGGCTCCTGTCTCTCAGGTCCTAGGCATTAGTGCCTAGATATTCTAGCAATATCCTAAATTCAGTGTTGTCACTAACATTGGGCCCAGATCTCTCTGTACCCAAGGCTCTTTTACATATCACAGGAAGATTACCAACACCCCTGCTCTGTCCACTCTCCTGCCATTGTCTTATGTTTCAAATGTTTCCAAGGGGGTGTAGCCTTGCCTCTGGTTTAGAGCGACTTGATTCAGCCACCTAGATTAATTTTACATGGTTTAGTCTAGAAATAATAATATGCTTAATTAAGAAGTTTTGAATTTTTTTCACATTCATCTATATGTGATTCATCTTGTGTAAAGGAACTCAGTGCCACCCCAGAAGCAGAGTAGAGTTTTTGATACCCACTCTCCAGGCTCTTGTGAGGATGCTGCAAGGATGCTGCTATGTATGATGTCAGTGTGTCACAGAGATGTCATGTGAAGACCAGCTGGCTGGCTAGCTATCACCTTGAAACTGGCATGGAGCACATGGAACTTTTCATAATAGCTGCTTTGGATATGTGAAGGGGTATTGTAGTTTGAGAGAAAAATAGGTAGAAGAGTAGGGTAGGGTAGCTGAATGAGACATGGAACTGGCCCAGGGAAAAGAATAGATGTCCTTCTCTGGGGTGCAGGGAACCCTGTGGTGGTAAGTTAATAGCCTGTCACTGACAGGCTGTGCGGGGGATCCAGAAACTCATATGCTACACAGCAGCATGCTGATTGGGCCTGGGACCCTTTCTCATGATCATGTTCCCTTTTGCCCACAGATGTACCGAGGTTTCAGTAAGATGCCCCATGTGCAGTACATCCACACGGAAGCCTCTGAAAGTCTCTGTGGCCTTAAGCTAGAGGTCAACAAATACCAGTACCTGCTGACAGGTAAGAGTCACAGGGAGCACCAAGGCTCTCTTCACTTGCTCTGCATCTGCCACAACCCCACAGCCCCGAGTCAGTGGCATCCTGAGGGTCATAGCCATGTGTCTCATGAAGTGAAGGGTCTATCTTGCTTACCCAGTACTGGCTGGCAGCCTTGGCTCCATTGTGCACCTAACTGTGTCCTGATTTTGTCTTGATTTTGTGGTATCTTGGCTTTAACACAACTAGAAAGCACTTGTCAGTCAATATGTCTTATGCCATTGGTTTGTCTTATATCACAGACCGCTCTCTAGGCTGTCATTGTAATGGCAACATACAAAACCCTAAGGAATCTGAGACCTGATGGCTTTGAGTCCATCAGCGTAAAGCTCAATATCTTAAGATCCATTATCATTTGGAAAACGGGCCAGAGTTCATGTCTGAAGGGGTTGGGGAAGGTATCACAAACCCAGGGTCATTGCCTGGCTCTGGCAGTACAGGGCTCTGACTAAATGCCTATTCCCTTGCCTCCTATCCCACTTCAGGCCGTGTCTACGAAGGCAAAATGTACACAGGACTGTGCAACTTTGTGGAGAGGTGGGACCAGCTCACACTGTCCCAGCGCAAGGGGCTCAATTACCGCTACCACCTGGGTTGCAATTGCAAGGTGAGTTCTGTAGGGTAAGTCTGGAAGCTTTAGTTCCTGCTGTGTAGGGACAGACAGCCTACTGGGGGTAGTGCAGGGATGGTAAGGAATGCTGCCCCCAGGCAAGGCAGGAGAGGAAGCTCTGAAGAAAGCCTTTCTTTGTTTTCACTTACTGAATGGTGCCTACTTGGCATCTGCTGGGTTATGAGGGCTCTTCAGCATCTCAGCCCCTCCCAGCTGTTCAAGGCTATGACAGGTACAGGAACTTTCCCTGGGGGATTCTGCCAGGATGTCCTAAGTAGGTTCACTCTGACGGCTGACTCACTGGAGTCCCTGCCCAGGTGGGCAAGCTGGCTGAGGCTTGCTGACATCAGCTGCTGCTTAACACCTCTCTTCAACCGGATCCAGTCCCTTCCCCAAGCACAAAGCCATGGGAGGGAGTTGAGTCACTCTCTCCCCTCATCCCCAGAATAATCTCCTGTGCTCTTAATTACTTAATTGTTCATTATACAGGCAAGAAATAAGGGCTCAGAGATCTTTGCTCTGTGATCCTGGGTTATATAGCTTGCTGAGTCTGACTTCCAACCCAAGGCTACTGAACTCTAAAGTGCATCGCTTTCATCTTTCTAATTCCTTCATTTCCTACAACAGTGGCAGTCTCCCCTTCCCACATCTAGTCTGGGACTCATACATTTTGTGGCCTGGCACAAGCTGAGTCTCTTTATTTATTGAAGGGAGTTAGAACTGCACCAAAAGTTTAGAGGGACTGTTTCTGGTACCCAGTAGATGCTCAAGGGTGTGAGGCTAGTCGCTAGTGTAACTATACTGTCAGCATTGAAGAACAGGGGCCCCAGAATTTGAATCCAGGCTGGGTCTGCCATGGTGCAGTACCCTAACTATGGCTTGTGTATCACTGCAGATCAAGTCCTGCTACTACCTGCCTTGCTTTGTGACCTCCAAGAATGAGTGTCTCTGGACCGACATGCTCTCCAATTTTGGCTACCCCGGCTATCAGTCTAAACACTATGCCTGCATCCGGCAGAAGGGTGGCTACTGCAGCTGGTACAGAGGATGGGCCCCTCCAGACAAGAGCATCAGCAACGCCACAGACCCCTGAACGCAGACCTGTCCCACCTCACCTCCTTCCCATCCCACTGAGCCTCCCGGACACTAACTCTTCCCAGATGATGACAATGAAATTAGTGCCTGTTTTCTTGCAAATTTAGCACTGGGGACACTTAAAGTCTCTGCTGTCTATGGAGTCGATTTGGAACTACCCTCCTGGCCCTGCCCCTCCCCCTCTTTTTTGGTTTTGACATCACCCATTTCTAACTGGGAATCTCTGGTGCCAAGCCAGAAAGAAAGAGCACGTATACTCCTCTTCTTCATGATATATAATCTATATTTTTTTAGGAAAACAAAAATTGAAAAATTCTATGCTGTCTGGGCATTTAATAGCTACTCCTTTTTCTTCCTCTCTAGACCCACATCCAGTTACACTTCTTCATCCTAATATACAAAGAGTATAGATAAGGAAGTTGGCACAGGTCCAACTGTTTCCCAGTCAGTCAAGGACAGCAAGCAGACGGACGCCAGGTATTTGAAAGACCTTATCCACAGAGGATAGACTGTGTATCTGGATCAGATGGTCTATCTGTTCATGTCTGCTTGTCAGAGTGAGGGAGGGAGGGGGCAAACTGCAGGAGCAGGTCTGAGGTGACACACAGTTCCCCAGCCCTGTGATACTCGGGTTGATTAGATGTTTCAATCCCGGAGCAAGCATATGTCAGAGTAATAGAGCTTTCTGAGTTCATGAAGACTTAAGCATCTGCCCGAGTTCAACATGTCTGTCTGTACAAAAATTCAGACAAAGTGTTGGGACGAACATCTTTTCTTTCCTGCCTCCCATGAGACATCCTCCTGGGAATTCTTAGGGAAGTTTGGCTCAAAGCTTGCCAATGTGTAATCTGAAGAAACACACACCAGACACTATCCACAGATATAGTCAAGTAGACCTGGGGAGAGGATACTATTTCCAAAGTAGTGTTTAGCTCATCTAGGGGGACGTGTTTATATACACATTTTCATATACCCATAGGGGATTATGAGCTAATTTTTATAGGACACAGAATTCTATTCAATGCTGTTAAATATGCGAATCGTTTAATCTCTTTTCTTTTTATTGTTTGATGGGAAATTGTGACATTCCAAGTTGACTTTTTTTTTCCATTTGAATTAAAATTTTGAAACTCCAAAAACCCTCAACACCCTCTTGTCCCTATAACTGGGGTCATCTGACCTCTCACCTCCTTTCTTCCTTCTGCTTAGTGTTTGGGTGCCCTTCACTTAATTGCCTTACTGGCCATCTGATGGCAGGTGAGTGTGAGAGTAGGTTAGGGGGTCTCCACACGAGAGGGACAGTTGCATAGCATCCTGCTTCGGTGGAATGCCTCCTCTCCTGGATCTGGGGACAGCATACTCTTCTTCCCCAGCTCAGGAGTGGGTGAACATTACCTCCTGAGGTGGTCACCTCTCAGAATGAACAAGGTTGGTCACTGAGGGAGCCAGGCTCTGCCATCAAACTATAGGCCTCTTGTTGTGTTGTATTTTTGTTTTTAAAATAAAACTATAATATAAAGTTTCCTATTAAATAAGATTATTTTAAGTTTTAGTGTCAAAAATGCATTGCCGATAGTAGATGATAATGTGTATTTTACAGAGTCTGAGGTGGTGAGGTGGTGACATTTAACAGTTACTCTGTCTCTTTTCAGATTATGGGTATTTATCCTCTATTAGTATCATATCTTCAGTTCATTCCACATTAGGAGACGTAGTTACCAATTATAAGTAGAAAGAGAGAGAGAAGCCAACACGTTCCAGCGTCTGCCCCCCAACCCCACCCCACATACACCTGCAGGAAGACAGTTCAGGCGATGGGTGTCAAGTTTCCACTTGGTTGATTTCATTTCCCCTGTGCTCACCCTTTCCATGATGTGGAGCAAGAGGAGAGCAAGCCAGTGGTTCTTAAGGGGTGACATATTATTTGGGGTTCTTTGCTTCAACCTTAGAGTCTCCTAACAAGGAGCTCCCGATTTACCCAGCTCAAGTGCTCTCCCATGTGCGCACACGTGTCTCTTCCAAGAGGCCTTTAGCCATTCTCAATCCCTGTGTAATAACCTCACTCCTAGAGGGAGAAACCTAAGGTGAGGCCTGAGGGTGAGACACCTGATGCTAACCCATTAATCAGATGGCAGAACCGTGGCCACAGTTGGCTGTGGAGGCCCTGGCAAGAAGTCCTGGACGAGGAGGGATTCTGGAAAGTCACGTCATCGGAGGGAGGTTTTTGAGCTTTCTATAAGCTATAGCTTTGTTTATTTCACCTGTTCACTTACTGTATAATTTAAAATCATTTATGTAGCCGAGACACTTTGGTATTTCAATCATATCATGAATGTTTTATTTTGCTAAAATCGTGTGCCATGCGTAGGCTGTCAGTGTACACTGTGTCTAAGAGAAGAAAGAGAAAGAAAGAAAGGAACCCCCATGCCTTTTCCTGATTCAAATTCTACAGTAGAATGGAGGGTAGAATACTGAGATGCAAGCATTCAGCTAGACTGGAGTTCAAGGAAATAGAAGGTACTAGAAGCAGCCTCCTCCAGCCTCCTCCAGCCTCCTCCCCCCGTGGAATCCCAAGGGTGGGAAGGAGAAGAAGAAAACAAAACAGAAACAAAAGCGCACTGACGTCCTCATATCAGCTACCCCTGGGTCACCTGCCACCCACTTCCCAAGACCCTTTCTCCTGCTCATTCAGGAAGCTATGGTTTCTGCAAAGTCCGTGACCATGGCAACTGTGACACCAAGCTCTCTTTGTCTCACCCAGGCATCTTTTCTTATACATAGACTTTTGCTTCCCAGGATAGCACTCTGCTGTAGCCAGGGTGGGGAGCGGAAAGAAACCCCAGTACCTACCTTCTCCAGTCCTAACCCTGCCAAACAAACCCTGTTTCATGTTGTGCTTCTTAAACAATAAAAGACACACAATGACTTTTGGGGATAGATCTTTCTGGGAGAAAAATGTGGGTCCAGGAAGCATTGCCCTTCCTTGCCTCACGCCAAGGGGCAGTAGGTGGTTGGCTCCCAGCTACTTAAAGTTAAAAACATCGCTCTAGTATTTGTATCAGAGAAAAATTTTTTTAAAAAAAATCTAATCTAATGGCAGAAGCACAATGAAATGGGAAAAGGCAGGAGAGGTGGTCTCAACAGACTTAAGTTGGCTATTTAGATTGAGGAGGAGAGGACCTAAGAACATGACCATGCTCTGATGACAGGGGTACCTTAGATTCTCTATGACTACTTTTCCTCTAGCCAGTTGGCTGCGCTGAAGCCCAGTAATGACGAAGAGACACCAACCAGAGAAAACCCTGTCTAGAAGGAATGTATTTGTTGCTAAATTTTGTAGCACTGTTTACAGTTTTCCTCCATGTTATTTATGAATTTTATATTCCGTGAATGTATATTGTCTTGTAATGTTGCATAATGTTCACTTTTTATAGTGTGTCCTTTATTCTAAACAGTAAAGTGGTTTTATTTCTATCACACACCTGCTGTCTCTTGCCTTCTTGTGTCCTGTCGTGGTGGATGATATTGGTATCGAAAAGGATCTGGCAAGCACGTTCTACCTGTCCTCCTCCACACTCCTCACACAACCCCCTTCCACCCATGTCTACAGCTCGGGCCACCTTAACTAAACCCCTTTCATGGCAACAAAAGAGTATCCTTAGCTCTTTCTGGCTGCTAACCCAGCATGAATTTCACTCCTTCATTCTACTGGCAGGATCCAGTGTTCAAAAGATTTTTTTTTATCTAATCACCTGTGGGTGAACAGGGCTGGGACCTGTCTCAGCCTAACTCATGTTTTCCCCCTGAGAATTCCAAGACCAGTGTGGGAGTGGAAGCTTTGCCGGCAGCCATAGTTGATGCTGGCGGTATAAATAAAACCCTTAGTGAAGCTCATAGTTGGGAATTCCAGGAATTCATGAGGCCCTAGGACAACTGGGGAGCTCCTGCCAGCACTCAGTGAGCTACTCTCCACTACATAGGACCACCTAACTGTGAGCCCTCCCTCGCCAGTGTTCCAGGTCATGGTCTTTGCCCCTGTTTGAAAGATCCTCCCCTCTGAGCACCCACCATATGCCAGGCACAACATTAAACATAGACTTTCACAGACCTTTATCAACCTGCTTCTCTACCACTCTCAATGAGACTAAATTCTTGTCTAAAATCTAGTCAGAGTGGTGATTAGTAACCATCCACTTTAAAGGCAAACCGTGAACTTTCTTAGTTTATGCATTTTCCGTGTTATTCATACCTTGCCACTGTAGTGATCAAATACCCGGGAGAAATATCTTGTGGGGGGGGGGGATTTATTTTGCTTTGGTTCTTAGTTCACTGTGCCCAGGAGGTTGTGATAGGACCAGCAGCTTTCATCATGGCAGACCAGAAGTAAAAGAGAATACCTAAACCCCAGCCTTCCTCCGTTTCCTTTAATCCCATCTGGGCCCCCGTCTTCACAGATAGTGCTTCCCACATTTCAAGTTGGTCTTTCCTGGATCAGTTAATCCTCTCTGGAAAGACCCCGACAGACACTGAGAAAGTAATCCGTGTGTTTTTCATTCCAATCAAATTAATAATTCAGATTTACCATTACACCACTCAGACCAACCAGACACGCTGGATTCTGTGACTGATGGGTACATACAGTAGAGAGACAACCCCAATGAGAGCCAAAACATCATGGATTCTGTGAGTAATAGGTAGATACAGTAGACAGACAACCCCAATAAGTTCCTCGGACATCATGGATTCTATGACAGATGGGTAGATACAGTAGACGGACAACCCCAATGAGAGTCTCAGACATCCTAAATTCTGGGAGTGACAGGTAGATACAGTAGACGGACAACCAGCAAGAGCCTCTGATTGACTAGATTGCTTCCACTGAAGCCTGCAGTCCTACCTGGCAGTGTCTTCAAACAGGCTTGTCCAGTTCAACAGTCAGAGTCTGAGATTCTACAATCAGACCACAGTCCCTAGTACCATGAGTACATTACTCTTGCTCCCTGAGATTCCTATTTCATGCAAGGCCAAGTGAGCTGACCATGCACCAATCACATAAGCAGGCACGATGGAGGCTGATTCCAGCAGCTCAAAACTCTTCTACCAAAATTCTAACCGTAGGCATTAGACCTTCCAAATAGTAGTAAAGTTACAGACTCTCAGCTTGGCCCTAGTAGACTCCTAGAGATAACACAGGTGCACTTCAAAGAATGGAAATTGAACATATAAGCACATTGTTCTTTAATAATCAGCTTAAATAAAATAGCACGTTTTATTAAAATTACAGTAGAAACCAGTCCCATGAAAAAGTGTGCTGAAGGTAACATTTTACTATAAAAATATTTTTGCCCTCTATATTCAACCTCTGATTCCAAGGATGCCAGCTTAAGGCGTCATTAGATGTGTCTCACAGAATGCCGAGTACCTTTGTTACTTGCCCTACTGCCTGAAACTCCCCTGGAGAAGCCGAACCTTCCCCCAGGGAACACTAGACATTTCCACAAGCACAGGACATGAAGGCTCCTATGTGGAGACCAGATAACCAGGGAGCAAGCTGTGAGCTGCCCAGAGACTCAGGAGACAGACAAGTAAGGTCATCCCACATCACGAAGATAAGCAGAGATTAAAAAAGGCACTCACCATTGGCTTGTGGTTGGGGAAAAATGTTTGCTCCACGAGTGGAAACTTCTCAGGACCCAAAGAATGGAAGATCTTAATGAGCTGAGAGAACTGGGAGAGAAAAGGAGAGCTCATCCATTACCCAGTCAGGGTTTCCCACTCGATCCTGACCTTCTAGCATCTGTCCTGAGCTGAGTTCTAGAAGCTGTTGCTCACCGCTAGGAGCTAGGATAAAAAGCCAACTTCCTTGGCTGGGTGTCACCCTCTCTCCCCCCCCCCCTTGTGCCTGCCCCTGAGCCGGGAGGTAGGCAGGTCACTGGCTTCACAGTCCAACTACATTTTACGAGCACTTAACAGCATGCTCAGCCATTTCACACAAGGTCCTTGTCCCCAGCACAACCTGTTGGGGGTTCTGCCATCCTATGCCTGCAATGCCTGTATTTCGAGGATAGCATTATAGGTATTTCATGATAGTCACTCTGAGTCCAGACACTCTCATTCAGATTTTTACTGTTACTAGCTTTGAGACCTGGAGGGGCAGGTTCAGAAACCCATTTCCTAAATTGTAAATGGAGAATATATATAAAAAAATCTCACTCACTGGATTGCTAGGACACTACTGCCTAGTTCATGGGGGTGATTAATGTTTCTGCTTTTACAACTCTATACATTCTGAACAAGCAGACAGGTCCCCACTGTGCATCACTTGTTTCTTACTTCCTAATTGGGCCTCATATTAGCTTGTGCTTCCAGAGTAAGGGTCAGATCCAGTGGTCATCACACAGTGCCATCTGGCATTATGTATGATGATTTGGACAACACTCCAAATCTGCCAGGCCATGTCTAGTGGAAGACAGGCAATGCTACAAGGTTGAGATGCAAAGGTGTTGCAAATGGGGAATTTGGGACATAGAGGAGAACATGGGTTATCAGGAAGGCTTGTTGTACCTAGCCTATAAGAGGAAGAAGGGTACTCCATGTGTTGAAGGAGATGACTGTCTTTGAAGGCCTTCAATGGCTTCCATGGCTGTGGCCTCAGGTGCAGGGGGATGGTGAGGAAGCAGGCAAAGGGTGGTCTATCACAGGTCATCATGAGCTTTAAGAGGCTAGGCTAGGATCTTACTCAGAAGGCCAAGGAGAATTACAGGTGGATACCAGAAGGACAACTTGGACTTTGCAAACACAGGTACATGGTGGCTAGAAGAAGAACCACATTCTGTGCCAGGAAAATGCCAGGATCTTAGACAAAGAAATAAGGAAGCTGGGGAAATGCCTGATTTATACTGGGCTTCTGTGCATTCTTGGGGGATAGCCCACACATGTAACACAGAACAGAGTCATTCCAAGCTGGGCGGTGGTGGCACACACCTTTAATCCCAGCACTTGGGAGGCAGAGGCAGGCGGATCTCTGGGAGTTCGAGGCCTGCCTGGTCTACAAGAGCTAGTTCCAGGACAGGCACCAAAGCAACAGAGAAACCCTGTCTCGAAAAAAAAAAAAAAAAAAAAAAAAAAAGAACAGAGTCATTCCAAAGGCTTGTAGAACTGTTCAGGGGTAGCCCTCATTTTATAGACAAAGACATTGGAGTTCAGAGAGGGAGTATCACTCCATAGCTAAGCTGGTGGGTTTTGAAGAAGAGCTGGAGCACTTACTGCCAGCTACAAGGGCTTCAGCTTCCTCTTTTGTACAGTGGGGATATCTGGGATGTGGGTATTGGGGTTGAGCACACGACATAGTGAGTGCTAATGAAGTTGCTGCTGTCAAAACCATGGCCTGTTTCCTTCTCATGACACAGGCTAGGAGACCACCTCATGCTCCCCAGTTCCCTCCACGTGGGCTATCTTCCACCTACCACCCAGGGCTTGCTGCAGAAGTTGTATACGGAGTAGAGAGAGTTGACAGCAGGAAGCCCTCCATACTGAAGGCCGATGACCAGGCTGCGGTAGTCCTCAGCCAGGGCCATGCTGTAGGCATGCTGTCGAACCAGGATGAAGTCCGGTTTGAAGGACCTGCCAAGAGAGGGGCAACAATTGTATTATCACATGGCAATATAACCAAGGTTTGCTGGTTATAGCCCTGACCCTATGTGGTTGCTGTCCATAGGAGCTCTCAGCTGAGAGGGCAGGTGGGGAGGGTGGTAACACCTCACAACTACCCAGCTGCAAACCAGATGAGCTGAAAAGAACAGATATTTTCTTGTGTTTGGGTTTTTAGGTTGTTCCCTAGATTCCTATTTAATTTACAACAAAGAGAAACACGTCTCAAATAACTGAGTAATAGAATAAATTTTTTGCTAGGTTCTGAGCAACGTACAGGATACATGCACTCCCTTGGGTATTGGATGCTTCCGGCTCCTATATATCAGAGGTATATTCTAATACCCAGGAAGATGCATAATTGCTCAAAGTGACATGTTGCAGGTAGTTGGCAGGGTTATGTCTATAGTTGTCAACTCTCTGGCAGCTTGACTTCTTCCTTGTAGATTTCCCAACAAACTGGCCTTGTGCATTCTAAGTAGTAACCCCTGGAAAGTGGCAAAGACCAAGGGTACACAGGTTCTTTGCTGGGTCCCTCTGGAGGCAGGGTCCTGATGAATGCTTCCCAATAGAGTTGGGGGAGGTCTGGGATATGCTCCCCTCGCCCAACTTTACAGCAGGGAGGATTTGCAACTCTGAGAAATTAAGTCCCCCAAACCACAAAGCTGGTGAGCAGAAGAGTTGCCTTTGAAGTCTGCCATTGGTTTAAGTCCTTTTGCTTTTTACCCCACACCCTGGCTCCTGGCAGATTTACAGTGTTTTAATCACACTGTCAAAGGCCAACTTATTTCTTCGCTCCTTACTTCTAAGACACATGAGAAACCTAGCCTCACAGTGGGCAGAGGGTGGACACTCAATACGGCTCCATTGATCTGTCTGTCTCAATTGGAGTCATATCCTTAACTTCACAAAAACTGTCTCTTTAAAATGATTTAAATATAAGTTAAAATAACTCTCAGATGGAAGGACTTGCTCCTGCCGAGGACAGACAAAAAGAATGTGCACAGTGCAGACTCATCTTAGGTCACGTTGACCTTGGTTCTCAACAGATACCCCAGTGTCTGGCACCTCTAGGGCAGGTATGTGACAGGTAGGTGTGGTAGAGATGCCTATGAACATCACCCCCACCCCGTCAAAACAAATGCTAAGTGCTAACTTATCTCCACAGGTCACTTAAACCAGACTGTGGTATGTGTTCAAGTCTGACACACAAAGTGTTTATGGGAATGGTCAGCCTTAGTGTAAGAAAGTTAAAGTTAGATTCTGAAGTGCTGGAGAGATGGCTTAGCAGCTAAGAGCCCTAGCTGCTCTTCCAGAAATCTGGGTTCAATTCCCACCAACCACATGGCAGCTCACAATTGTCTGTACCTCCAGATCCAGGAGAATCTGACACCCTCACACAGACATATGTGGAAGCAAAATATAAAAGCACATTTTAAAAAAGAATCTTAGAATAAGGGCAACTGAGATGAAGGAATGAAGGTGAATTTGATGGCAATCAGAAGCAATTGCATGAGAACCATTTTCTTCTTTTATATGATTTACCAAAAAAAAAAAAACCATGGAATGTAAAAAGAAGTAAACAAATCGTTGGAGATCTTACAAAATGCAGAGAAAATTCCTAACAATCTTTATATATACATTTTGATCCAACTATGTATTTTACTATATGCAGTGTGCACTCATACACATAATTGATTTCATGCTTTCTATCAGTTATGATTTTGGAATTTTCTACATAATACAATGACATGAACAGTTCCTCTATGAACAAAATACCTATAAAAACAAATTTCTTTCTTATTCCTTTCTTCCGCCCTCTCCCCTCCTACAGCTCCTTCCTCATCATCTTCCCTTCTTTCATTTTCCCTCTTGTTCCTCCTTTTCCTCTGTCCCCTTTCCTTCCCCCCTTCATCATTGCTGGGAATCATATTCAGGGCCTTGAACATCGAGGCAAGCGCTCTGTTTCCTTCCTGTGGTAATTCCCTCACTAGCCCTTAAGGACTCCTCCCCACAACCACTTTCAAGCTTCATTTGCCCAGTCTCCATCTCATGACATCTTTGCCAGTCCCTCGGGGCATTTTATTTTGTTGTTGTTTTTTGTTTGTTTTTGTTTTTATTTGCAGTGCTGGGGACTAAATCCAGGACCTTGTGCCTGTTCTATTGAGCTATATCCCATTAATTTTATTTGTTGATTTATTTATTTGAGATGTGATCTCACTAAGTTGCTCAGACCATACTTGAACTCCCTCTGTAGCCTAGGCTTGCCTTGAACTTGTCTTCTTGCCTTAATCTCTCAAGTGGCCGGGATTACAAGCCTGTAACCACCAGGCCTTGTAACACTGCAGTTGTAAGAGTTTCAGTCTGATGAGTGACATCCCCTAAAAGATACCCTGAATCTCTCTGTTGTTGGACTTTGATGTTTTTTAATCAATCATTTGCTTTGTCATTTTTATATGTCTCTGCTCACATCTATCCCCATAAAAAAAATTCTCCCCTTTATTCCCTTATAAGGCCTCTGCAGTAAGGATACTGCCTTTTCTCTATGAAGTGTGTTGATATTTTTTACTAGGTGTATCCTCTTAAGAAGGCACATGAATGTATTTACTTCACACTTCTATCCGCTGTTGCCTTTTGCTTTTTCTCTCTGCTTTGCTGCTTAGAGGGTCCAGACAGTTAGGCAGAACCCCTTCCTGACAGGGTGGTCTCCACTGTAGACAACGACAGTCTAGTGTCATGCCAGGGATAAGGCCTCCTTGAGGAAGCAGTCAGCCATCTCATGCTAACCATCCTCCTAGCTTCTCTCGCTGTGTGAAGAATTCATCACAGGGACAGAACCAGGAAAATACAGTCAAACCTCACCGCTTATGAAGAGAGTGGCCAGACCAGCCTCCAAGAATAGAATGGTGTTTTTAAGAAAAGATTTTATTTTTAATTATGTGTCTGTTGGGGGTTGGATGCAGACAAGTTGTGCATGTGGATATAGTGCTTACAGAGGCCAGAAGAGAGCACCAGTGAGAGAGTGCCTAGGAAGAGCAGAACTTCTGATCAAATTCCCTCCCATTTGCAAACTGGATTACTGTGGTCAGAAATGGTTTTAGATTAGGACCCCTGAAGAATGAATGACCTTATCAGACTTCCTGGAGTTTCTGTCTGAGAACTGTAAGGAAAGGGGATGGTCGGCTAAGAAGTTAGCTGATGGAGACCACTCCTTCCCCGCCCCCACCCCCACTTCTATCCCTGTGCCTTTTATGTCTGGGCAGGATTTCTGACAGTCAGTCCCATACAAGTTGGCACTTGAAACTCTTTCTGGGTCCCTTCTTAAACTTTAATATCAGCTCTAGGACCCAGGTATGGCTTGGAAGTGGATGTCAGTGCTCCAAGGAAATTGAGGATAACAGATAACTAAATGGTAAGGATAGGACAGATGGTACATTGATGAGGATTACCAGGGACTTGAGGCAATGTCCAGAGGTAGGGGGCCCAAGGATGAGTCATTCTGAACCACTGGAGAAGTGTCATAATTCCTTCAGCTATGTGAGTTCTTGCAGTAGCAAGAATGGATCCTGACAGGGCTTTGCCGGTGACCTCAGCTAACAAGCAGGGGCCTCATTATTCTCAGCTGCTTCACTGAGATTGAGCAACTATCCCTTGTTCTTCAGCATCTAAATTGGCAAAGGAGGAAGATCATGCTGACTTGAAGATCATGCCTGATACTCCTGAATATTAACCTTCATCAGGCAATGAAAGGAGACAGAGACAGAGACCCACATTGGAGCACCGGACTGAAATCTCAAGGTCCAAATTAGGAGCAGAAGGAGAGAGAGCACGAGCAAGGAAATCAGGACCGCGAGGGGTACCCACACACTGAGACAATGGGGGATGTTCTATCAGGAACTCACCAAGGCCAGCTGGCCTGGGTCTGAAAAAGCCTGGGATAAAACCGGACTCGCTGAACATAGTGGACAATGAGGACTGCTGAGAACTCAAGAACAATGGCAATGGGTTTTTGATCCTACTGCACGTACTGGCTTTGTGGGAGCTTAAGCAGTCTGGATGCTCACCTTTCTAGACCTGGATGGAGGTGGGTGGTCCTTGGACTTCCCACAGGTCAGGGAACCCTGATTGCTCTTCGGGCTGACGAGGGAGGGGGACTTGATGGGGGGGGGAATGGGAGGTGGTGGCGGGGAGGAGGCAGAAATCTTCAATAAATAAATAAGTAAGATCATGGCCTGGCCCATCACATCCATATCTGCTCCTAGCCAGGTCTGTGAAGGCTCCAGACATTCTGATCTCTGTACACATCAGCAGAGAAACTCCAGGTTTATTATGGACTGTCTCTACACTCCTTAGAACCTTCTCTACCCTGCATCTATACATGTAACTTGGTGCACACTCTAGGGAACAGGGACCCAGGGAGCTGTAAACAAGCAAAACGGAGGAAGGGAGCTGAGCATCAGGGCTGTCTGTACTCCTTAAGGCTCATCATAACTCTATCGTGCTGCAAGTGTAAATCATAGAAAATGTGCATGCTGTACAGAGGGTGGGGATTGGACCCACCAGATGGGAGGACTTGAGAATTAACAACGCTTCCTGGGGACTGCAAGAAATTAGTCCAGGCCCAAAAGATATTAGGTGGCAGCCAACCAGAAATCTGGCAATGAACAGAAAACAGGATACTGCAGCCAGGCTGGTGGGGCCCAAAGGGAAGCTGCAAGTTACATGTGCCAGTGGAGAAGGGACTTGGAGAAGCTGATGGGCAGCCTGCTCTCATGGATCTCAGAGCTTTTAAGTAATTGGAGGTTAATAAAACACAGGCAGGGGCTGTTGGGGGAAGCAGCCTTCCTGTATCTATTCTCTTAGTCTCTCCATCCTGGGCTCTTCTTTTTCTTTCATGTTAGAGAATATCACTGGCTTCATTCTCTTCCTCCATCCTTTATCCTGGGGTTTCTGCCTATCCTGGGATGAATCTCGTCTCCCAAGAGCTTGGAAGTACTGATCCCTGTTACCTGTGAAGGTGAGTTGATATGGAAATAGGGGGCTTGTTGATAGCATTGAGCTAAGATGAGGTCTCACTGCAATGGAGTAGACATAACCTAATGACTGTCTTTGTAAGAGGAATCTATTCACACACGAGAGAGAGAGAGAGAGAGAGAGAGAGAGAGAGAGAGAGAGAGAGAGAGAGAATAAGGAGAATAAGAACAGCAGAACACCAATGATAAAGGAACCAAAGATGGCAATGATGTTCCATAATCCAGAACATGCCAAAGACTGCTGACAGCTATCAAAAGTTAGCAAGAGGCAAGAAAGGGTTTTTTTTAATTTATTTATTTCTTTATTAATTAATTAAAGATTTCTGTCTCTTCCCCACCGCCGCCTCCCCAAGAAAGGGTTTTACCAAAGACCTCCAGAGGACCAGTTGCCCTGAATTCAGACTTAGAGCCTCCAGAATTAGGAGTAGATACATCTGTCATTTAAGCCAGAGCTGTGTGCCATGTTCAGCAGTCTCAGCAATCTAATGCCCTGGGAAGGAAGCCCTGTATTCCCTTGTTCAGGCAGCTTCTAACTAAGCTTTTCTGATTTATTTTGTCATTACATCTAGACTTCCATGCTCCTCTTTCCAAAACAGCAGCCTTGGAGTAGTCTATTCCAGGGGCCATAACAAAATACCACAGACTTGGTGGCTTATAAACAACAGAAGTTTATTTCTTATGGTTTACGAGTCAGTGACTAGTAAAGCCCTACTTTCTGGCTCACGGCCAGGCCTTTCCCTTGTGCCTTTACCAGGCAGCATAGGGAGGAGAGAGGCAGCTCTCTAGATCCTCCTGGCAAGGACATTTATTCTCAACAGTGAGGGATGCAACCTAAAGACTTTGCTAACTCTCCAAGGCCCCATCCATCTCCAATACTAGCACATGGATTTGGGGGAAGATGTATGTTTAAACTGTAGCAAATATTAAACCCAACAAGAATATCTTTATGAAACTATGGAAATTAATGTTCAGTTTTTTTCTATTATACAACATACCCACAAATACGTAGGAACATGGGCAGATGAACATTCACCAAAATGCTAACCTGTGACTGTCTTCATTCTGATAAAAAGCTCTAACAGTGATATTGTATCAAAGGAAAATCTATACAATGCCACATGTATAAAACTATCTAAAAAGATAACTTGTTTTATCACTAAAGCTTTGAAATAATGTCTGTGGAGGAAAAATGGAAAACTGTTTATTTGGTAAAGAGGTAGGAGGGCAGCAGGAGGCTAGGTATTCCTTTAAAATCTCCACTTTTCTTATAATTTGATGTTAGCCAAAGATTATGGTTGTCAGGCATCTATAGATGATGGGTAGGTGGATGGACAGATAGATGAATACACTGCCTATATTTAATGGTTAACTTGATACAACCTAGACTATGTGGAAAGAGTTATACTTGAGGAATTTCCAGATCAGGTTTACCTGCGGGGCATGACTGTGGTGAATTGTCTTGATTGTTAATTGATGTAGGAAGACCTAGTTCACTGTGGGTGGCACCATTCCCTAGGCTTGGCCCTGAACTGTAAAAGAGGAGATAAAATGAGCTGAGTACTGGGCATCGAGTAAGCAATGATCTATGTGTTTGTTTTCTCTCTGCTCTTTACCACGGATGTGATGTTTTAAATCCCTGCATTGACCTTCCTGAAGTAATGAACTTGTCCCGGTTCATCTTAATTATCAACTTGATACTAAGTGGAGCCCCAATTGAGGAATGGTGTAGGTAGGATGGGTCTATGGGCACAGATACTGTCTTGGTTATTGATGACTATAGGAGAGCCAAGGCCATTGTAGGTGGAACCATCCTTAGCCAAATTAATCTTGGCAAAATAAGAAAGTTCGATGAAACCAGGCATGGTGACACATGCGTTTAGTTCCAAGCATGGGAGACAGAGGCAGGCAGATCAGGCCAGCAAGTTTTAGGACAGACAGGGCTACACAGAGAAACCCTGTCTCAAAATAAATAAATAAATAAATAAATAAATAAATAAATAAATAAATAAAAAGAAAGGAAAAGAAAACTAGATGAGTAAGAGCTTGAGTCAGCAGTGCCCCCCTTTATTTTCTTTAGGGTCCCTGCCCTGAGCTCCTGCCCTGGCTTCCTTCAGTGATGCATTGTGACCTGGATTTGTAGACAAGTAAGCATTTTTTTTCTCCATGTTGCTCTTGGTCAGAGTGTATGATCTCAGTAACACAATGAAACTAGGACTGTGACCTGAAGGTCTAAGTTAGACAAATCCTTCCTCCTCTAACTTGCCTTGATCAGGATTTACCACAATACACAAAAATGAAATTAAACAACGATAGACAGACAAGAAACAAGTCTCTTCTACTGTCGTCCTAGCTAGACACTTGCCTTTTTTCATTGTTAAACCTATTGGGCATGACAGTCTGTGTCAGCTGATTGCAGTCCTCATGCCCCTCTATTGTTCTCTACACTCCAATGGCATTACCTTTTCTACCTAGTCAAAGTACACTAGGATCCCTTAAAAATGCTAAGGACATAGAAGTTGAGGTAGGAAATCCATGCCATCTCTCTGCCTTACTATTTTGTTTTGTTTTATTTTAGTTTTTTTGAGATAACGCTTCACTGGGTAGCCCAGGCTGACACAGAACTCACTGCATAGCTTAGACTAGCCTCAGACTTGACTTGCAAAGAACTTCCTGTCTCCGTCTCTGAGTGCTGGGCTAGATGGCATGAGCCGTCATGCATGCCCAGATGCTTCAGGGACTTGAGAACATGTGTTTAGGCTGATGTCTGTGTGTTGGGATCAATTGAAGTCCTGGCCTTCAGCTGCTCTTCCCTGCTAGAGCCTTCTTAGTGGAGTTACTAAAAGCTGTGACTTCCCTAGAAGATCAGAGGATGGGATTTTTCACCTGATGGCCATTGACTGCTGGGTATTTAAGCCTCCATGGTGCTATTTAAAAAAAAAGGCTTTGTGCCAGTGATTGGACATCCATGTGTCTGTCTGTCTCTGTGTGTTTGTGTATTTCAAACTCCAGCCCCTTGCCCGAAGCTCGTGAACTATATTGTAGCGCATATGCGCAGTGGGGGCACGGTGCGCTGCATCTGTGACCTTTCTCCAGAGCCTTGCTGGGGTTGAGGACACAGGTACTCCCAAGTCCATATCAAAACACACAAGACACATGGCTTAACGTCTCAGTATCCTGGTACATGTAAAATGAAGGACGCTTGAAAAAATATTTTAAAAATGATCAGAAGAAGACAAATAACAAAAAACACTGGTAAAAATCAAGCCCTTGTCTAGCCCCTGATCTCCTTGGCTTGCAGTGTATCTTTGGGAATGTCATTTCTCCTCTCAGAATCCCTCCTTCCTCGCTGGTAGAGTTGAGCTAGGAGACTCTCTGAGGGCCCTTCCTGGGTTCTCCATTTTGGGAATTTAGCTTTTACCTCCTTCTCCTTGCATCTCTGTCCCTTGCTGAAGTCCATCATATTGGAACCGGGTTAAGAATGGGCAGGACTCACTGTAGGGTGCTGGCTGAGGAAGCAGGGTCTTATACCCTGTCCTGGGTTCCCTAGATGAGGAGCCCAAAACAGAGTGGGGGAGCATGGGACTCAGCAGTGAAGACAGAGACAGAGATCAGGAATTCTGTTGGCTAACATGGCGTTTAGTGGGAGACACAGGGAGACCAGGAGCATAACTAACACCCCACTTGAGGCATGAGGACTTGGTTGCTGCCATGGAAGTCTGTGACTGACTCTCTAGCAAGTGTGTGTGGGGAGGGGTGTCAGCCCCTCAGTTGTCTGGGGATGTAGTTCTTCTTAGCTCCAGGCAATGGAGAAAACCCTGGCTATAATGTTACTAAATTGTGTTGGTTTCTGGATGCACTGCCTGGCACAGACCTGAGCAGAGAACCCAACACTTTGGTAAAACAATCATTTCAACTCACTTTGCAGATGAAGATAACTGAGACCTGGGGTAGTTAAGTCTATTCCCAGGACATGAAACATTTCTGTACACCCACCATGATTCATAAACAGTCCCCATTCCTAAAGAGCAGGACCCATGTCTGAAGGACCTCTGTTTCCCTAGGTGTTGAGGTATGTCGGTCAGGCAGTCTGTGAGATGTGGTTCCCTGGGGTTGGGGCCTCCAGAAATGGAGAGGTGGAGGGTTCAGTCTCACCCACGTGGCCCCCGAGCAGCCCATTTCTCCTCCTACAGCTGTCTTAGCTCTAAGGGCTGTCATCAGCCTACTGCGCTGTGGGCCTGCTGCCAGGCCGCTGCTGCCGGGGAAGGGGACATTATTCATCCAGGAGATAAGGCAGCTGATGAGAGGTGGGCCCCTGGCAGCTGTTCCTTCTCAGCGTGGTTGGAGCGGATGTGAGAGATACACAGGGATGTGGGGGGAGGGGGACAATTTTGAGATTAAAAAATAATGGTTTTGATCTGGAGTGGCAGGAGAGCACACTGCAGATCGGAGACAGGAGCTAGCAGAGATGTGAGACACAAGCCCTGGACCTTCTCCCATGAAGATCTATGCCAACAAGTCGCATGCATGCTGCCGTCAGGTTAAGACCCAGCTCGCCAGGGCCCACTGAGCAATGTGGTCACAGAAACAAACACTAGTGGGTACAGAGTCCTAGAAAGACACACATTTCTACCTTTCAGGCTGGACCAGGGTCTCACAGCTACTTCCATTCTTCCTGTCACATCCCTAGATCTCCCCTCTTCCCTCATGGCGAGATCCTTCAGGGGACAACCTCCCTCTGGAGAAACAAGATGAGTCCTTGTCTGTTTTATAAAGGGAGTCATCAAAAGATACCCTGAGTGTTTCCTCAGAGATGGGAGATTGGGAGGTGTAGTCTGTCCGTGAAAGGACAGTCTATCCCACACGCCCCACTCCCCCTCCCCCCAGGCCCAAAGTCACCTCCTATCCTGATCACAAAAGGATTTCCTCAGAATCAAGAGCAATCCACTTTGCCACTCAGCCAACACCAACGGCATAGCTCCTTTCAGTTCTTGGCAGGGCTCATCCAAAGAAAGGCACGCACAGGGTCTTTAAAGGGGTCCTAGATAAGATGTTTTTCTCTGTTAAAACACCTTAATATACACAGGAGAGTGTTCAGATCCCACAGACTCAGTCCTGGACCCAAGAGAATCAACAGTTAATGCTGGTGAGGCATTGGACACTTGTCTTCTTAAGAACTTTTACTTAACAAATCCCAGCAGCTACCATTTGAGGTAGGTGAGGATAACAACAAGACCTCACTTGTAACCCAGACTGCCTCCACCATCTTACTCCCTTAGCCTGCTGAGCACTAGGATGACAGGTATAGACTACCACTCCTGGCTATTAAACAGGACAGTGGCATGGGGATTGAGGAGTTCCTGTGATCACCCTGCAGAGTCAGGTATCCCACTCCATCTATGAATGTTTCCTGCAGAAGTCCCAGTGCGTTCTCCACGTCTGGAAAACTCTGACATTTTTAGAAAGATCTGCAGTAAATATGATAAATGAAAAACAAGACACTCCACAAATATGCATGCTCAGCTTTCTGTATTCAGAATGATTCCAAACTCTAAAATGTATCTGAACACGTGAAAAAAAGGGTTAATGTTGGTTTCTTCTCAGAAGCACTTTCCCCCTTCCCTCTTCTGTTTTTATTGCTGTTGTTGTTGTTTGTTTTTCAAGACAGAGTTTCCCTGTGCAACAGTCCTAGCTGTCCTGAAACTAGCTCTTGTAGATCAGGCTGGCCTCAAACTCACAGGGATTCACCTTCCTTTGCCTCCCAAGTGCTGGGATGAAAGGCATGCACCACCAAGGCATGGCCCATAGTTTCTCTGCGTTTCCCCTTCCTTTGCTTGCCCCACCCCTCTTCCATGGCCCATAACACACTCATCCTAGCTGTAGTTTTATCTTCAGTTTCTTCCTGCAGGGGGGGGATGATAGCTGGCTTTCTATCTGCATGTCTAGAAACTTGCCAGTTGCAAGGAGTTCAGAGATGCAATGAAATGATGAGATTAACGGGAGCAACTCAGGGGGCAGTGATGGGTGAGGGTGGCTCAGCACAGAGAAGGCTGTGGAGGGGCAGAGGACGCCTGTGGGCCCTCATGCTGAAAACACATGGCAGTGGTTTCCACGTCCTCACCCAGCCAAAGGTTCCAGCATAAATGCTTCCAGATGCACCTTACACTGTGGACAGGAACTCCTTAAGATGGGATCTTGGCTGAATCCAGCTTGAATGCCCATCAGAGAAACAGCAGGAAGGAGCAGCTCTGGAGAAAGCCATCTGGACTCACCAGATGTTTCTGGAGTGGTGTCTCTGCTGATTTGGTAGCTGATGGATCCAACTCTTCCAACACAGGGACAAAAGAATCCTTAGTCTTAGCTAGACAACAGAATCCCTGGGACACCTTTGAAATTATTCTAATCCAGCCCTTTCTACTCCTCCTCTTTCATTCCCAGGTGTTCTGGTTGACAGTCAATGGCCACACGGGTGGGGGCGACCCTAGAAGATTTTGGTGGAGGGCTAGAGAGAGGGCTCAGTCAGTATAGTGCTTGCCTTGATCTCCAGACCTATGTTAAAAAGCTTGCGTGGTGGCACACACTTGCAGTTCAGGTACTGGGGAGACAGAGACAGGTGGATCCCAGGAGCCAACGAGTCTAGCCTAATAGGTGAGTCCTCTTGCCAATGAGAACCCCTATGTCAAAATACAAGATGGTCAGCACTGCAGGAATGACACCTGAAGTTGTCCTTTGACCTCTACTCTCATGATATGCCAACACACATATGTGCTTATACATACACACCACGTGACAGAGGCATGAGCATACACACAGATATATACAATCCATACACGTTTGTGCACCACCATGCACACATAGAGGTCAGAGGACAACTTGAGGGACTCGGTTCTTTCCTTCTACCACGTGGTTCCCAGGGGACAAACTCATTCCATCAAACTTGACTCACACAAAAGATTTTTGATGGATCTGAAAAATTCATTACAAGTGACATCATGGCCATGCTGACGCTGGAGTGCAACACATTACTCAGGACTTGGTGGTGAAGTCAATGCTAGCAAGCCTCTGTACCTGAAGCCGCCATGTGCACATTTCATACTTGGAGACACTGATGCACGAGTACGGCACCTCTTCCACACTGACCATACTTCACTTTTATTGCTATTTTGGAGTGTGTCCCTTCTACTCATGACAAAAATTTACTATGAATAATTTTAAATAGTCTGCCCTGTTTTTCTGGCAACTGTTTCACATGTCTACCAACATGACATCTCTTTGTTGCAGCAAGAAGCCACGCTAAGCGACTGTTGTGTCGGAAGGTTTCTGTAAGCAATTTCTGCAAAGCTTGTTCATGGAGAGATTCCATCACGTCTTGATGGTTCAACTCCAACTGACTAGATTTAGAATCACCTAGGCGATACAGTTGTAGGTGTGTCTGTGAGGACATTTCAGAAAGGTTTAATTGAGGAAGAAAGATGTGCTCAATCTATTCAATGGAGGCAGAAGTCTGCTAAGCACCAGGGTTCATCTCCCTCTCTTCCTGAGGAGATGCGACGTGACCAACGGCTGTTTTTCCCACTGCCGTGCCTCCCTATGATGAATGGCATCCGCTCAGACCATGAGCCAAAAAAAGAGACCCTTCCTTCCTTCCTTCCTTCTACAGCTTCTGCACAGCATTTTGTCACAGCAACAAGAAGCGTAGCTAATATACTGTCCTCTTCACTAAATGATACATGGCCATGACTGGGCGTGGTGAGTTCTCCAGTGAGCTTAGGGGCATTTCATGGCCATGGATCTAAACCTCTTCTGTGTATTCCTGTGACCTTTGCTCTTACATACCAGCAGATCATGGGGATTGTTTCATTTCTATACAAATGGACAAACCTCTTTATTTTCAGTGGTATCTAAGCCTGTGGTTCTACGGTAAGTTATTTAACCTGAAAGTGACCTTAATGAACTGAGGGTGGCCTCAGGAGCTAGGATGGCTTCCTCTAAGAGCTGAGAGGAGCCTCCAGCTAACAAAGAGCTAGGAACCACATCCTCAGTTCATGGGTATGAGAAATAAATTCTTCCTACAAGCTGAATGAACTTGTAAGTAGCTCCTCTGCCTGTTCACATCAGGGCAGAGACCCTGCTGGCATTTGTGTTAGAGTCTTGTAGAAAACCCAGTCGAGCCTGCCCAGAACTCTGATCCACACAAGTCAGCAGACAAGTACGTGATGTTTCAAGCTGCTACGTTAGGTGAAGTTTAACTCTGCACGAGAGACAGTCACCTCCAGTGCTTCTGAGCTGTCCTGTCTCTCAGAGGACACATGTGGATATGCTACCTTCAGCTTACAGATTCGCCAGCTGATGGATATCTGGTTTGTCCCTAGCTTGGGCTTGCTATGAATAAAGCTGCTTCAAAGATTCATATGCATGCCACTCAGTGCTCATGCTTTATTTCTCCTAAAGAAAATTCTTATAAGAGAAAGAATCCTGCAGTGCATGCATGTTTAACTTTGTAGAAAACTCACCGAAGCTCAAGGCTGGAGAGAGGGCTCTGTGTTTAAGAGCTCTGGTCCTCCTGAAGAGGACCCAGAGGTTCCAAGTTCCCACTGGTGACTTACAATCATCTCTAATTCTAGTTCCAGGGAATTCAACACTTTTCTCTGATCTCCATATGCATTCGATGTACATACATACATATGCATGAAAATGCACACATAAAAAATAAATAGATCTTTGAGAAGCTACCTATCAGGTTGTTTTCCTTAGGATGTGCACCCCTTCACAGTTTACGGTTGTGTATGTGAATCCAGCACTGTGCACCATCACCCATAGTCTGAATCATCCATCTGTGAAATCTGCTACCTCACTATAATTTCCTTTGTCACCTTCTCAGACAAGTTGCTTTGACGTATTTTCTGTCTAGTATGTACTGAAATCTTAAGATTGTTCTTGCCATCCACAGGGATGTTTTAGGAAAGTATTCTAATATGGCTGGTATTTATAAAATAGACACTAGATAAAAGAGAAATAATATTTTGGTACTCGTGTGTATAAGATATATATGTACATGTTCTTGTACATACACTTGTCTGTGGGTGTGTGTGCCTGTGGAAGCTAGGAGTCACTGCCCATCTTATTGCTTTCTGAGTCACAATCTTTCTCTGAAACTGGGGCTGAGTGTCTGAGCTATGCTGGCTGAACAACGGGCTCCAGGGATCTGCCTGTTTCCATCCTGGATTCTAGGAAACATACTTGGTGAGCCCTCTACAGAATCATGTAGCTTTTATCTCTAAGTGACTTTGAAAATAATAGCAGCAGGAACTGGGCAGAAGGGTCAGTCTGGTAAAATGTCTGCCGTGGAAGCATGAGGACCTGAGTTCAGATCTCCTAACACCCATGTGAAACCCAGGTATGGCTGTGCACACCTCATTGAGTCATGGAATCTGCAGTGTGCCTTATTAGCCTTCCCATCTTTACAGTGGATATCTGGTCAGAGCCTGCCTTGTATGATGCTACAAGCTTTCAGTGATAATGTGCCTAGCATGTAGTGCTACATAGTGTTGATATATAAGTAATTAAAATAAAGGAAGAAAATCAGTTATGAATCACAGACCTGAAGAAGAGGTGGTGTTGGTGGGAGCTAAGAGACAACGGAGATGGAGCAGAAATGATGAGTCCCCAGGACCAGAGCCAGGAGAGGATCTCGACAGGCAGCACAGCCTAGTTTGAGGGTTGATGATGACATCAGCCTCCAACACTGAAGGCAACAGAAACCTGGCCCTCTTAAGTGGTACTAACCCTGAGCATCCTCCGAGGACAAGTGCTGAGGTCCCCAGTTCTGCCAGACTTGGCACCTGATGGCATGCCCCACACCTCTATTTAAGGCATCAGAATCTCCAGTGTTGCAATCTGAGGTCTATGAGTATGTCTGCCCAGCTGTCACAGGGTGGAAGGTGCAGGACACAGCCCAGTGGGTGCCAGGGGAAGCTATAGGGCTCGGTAACTGCTATCCATCATAGATGCTAAAATTAGTACACCTTACTCCTTGTTACTTCTATTGACCCAGCTCAGCTCACTTCTCTGTCTCCAGCTCCAGGTCTGGCTTCCAAACACACTGGTAGATGGACAGGCTTTGTGTAGCCTCCAGAGAAAGGTGACTAGTGCAGAGGCAGTGACTAGTCCAACTACCTTCTTGGGGTCCAAATGTTCCCCTAAGTGGATAAAAATATATTGGAATTCAATTTAAAAAAAAAATATCCAACAGCAGAGCAAAGTGTGTGTGTGTGCTTGTGTGTATGTGTGAGAAAGAGAGAGAGAGTCAAGGACCACCCACATTCCACATCCATCTATGTTCTATATTTCCAGCATCACACACACACACACACACACACACACACACACACACACACACACACCAGTGCATCTATTTCTTTTTTTCAGTGCATCTATTTCTAAATAAAGTAAGATTACACATTATGTGTCATCTTGTGACATTTTGTGCCTGGCTCACTACTTCCAAGGATCTTTGCATGCTAAAATACAAGCAAAATTGAACGCGGATCAGGCCCTATGGGAGGAGAGCACTGGCTCAGACGCCTAGGTCTGAAAAGAGGCCCAGCCATCCCTGGGAGCCCTACTTTGATTCACAGGTGCTCGGGAGCTAGGCCGATCTCCCAGGGGCATTGGGAGTCCATCCCTGCCTGGGAACCAGATCCTCACACATGTAATGGCTGATGCTACAAAGGGTAACATTTGTGACAGAACAGAAAAAGGATGTGGGCATCTCTTTAATTTTTGATTAAATCCACTTAGCAGCTCATTACAAGAGGTAAGAAGCTCAGGCCTCATTTCTTTCAAGGAAGAGTTAGACACATAGGTAGAGCTACAGCAACATGCTAGTCAAAGACACCAGGCATCACAGGGCTTTGACCTCAGAATTTGAGATTAATTATAATACACAGTAGCAAATGATAAATTCCAAAGATATTTTGTGTAACTCTCTGAAGGAAGAACAAATACATAGACTCTTCCCAAGTTAGCCATGACTTGACCCTGGAACATTCGGTGGTGGGGCTGACTCCTATGTCACTGATAAAACCCTTGGAGTCCCCCAAAGGCTACTTGAGAAAGAATTAGAAGACACATTCTCTAACTTTACAGTTTGGAAAGATCTAAGAGGTATTGTTATGTAGCAGCTCCAAGCCACATGCTTTCCAGGAACACAGGGTGACCTATGCCCCACGCCTCTCCAGCTTCTCAGATGGAGACTGTTTAGTCTACCCCCATCTCTGAGATGATGCACTGGGCACTGCTGTAAAGAGAACATGTTTCTTTGTTTTTCTTTGACTGCTCTCTTGGATTGGGGAGGTTGCATGGGGCTCATTCTGGACCCCTCATGGGACAAGCTACCTGCCTCAGCACTGAGCTCCCATGGTGCCTTGGGAACATGTGTACCTGGATCCAGGTGCTGTGAGAGATGAAAGAATGCCAAAATAGCATGTTGCTGTCCCTAGAAGGCCTCAAATGCCTGAGGCATTAGTCTCTATCTTTTGAGAGCCCAATTTGGCATGCACCCACTCCTGTGGAGAGAGGAGCCTGCCCAGGGACTGATAAGATCCTCACTTTCCTGAAGTAGACTCTTAGTTATGACCATCCCACCATGATACACTGCCAAGGCTCTCGGGGGCTTCCTGAAAGGCAGGGACTGCCATGCTGCATCTTCCCCTCCTCTCTTACAGAAATGACAGTCTTAGAAGGTAGTGGATCAATGAGACAGGAGTTCAAAGGAGAGCTGGGCAGCCTATGCTGAGCTCTGACTTAGCTGCTTCCCAGTGTTTCATCTCAGGCTGGGACATTCAAGCTCAACGACTCAGGATTACTTTGGAAAACAAGGATAACAAGAATCACACGAGGCAGTGGATAAGATGGTTGAAGCGAGTGCACAAAAGACACCTGACATGCCATCAGCACACAGTGAAGTCTAACCACATTCATTGTTTCTCCTTGAGGTTTGAGGTTTTGCCTGAGCTCCAGTTTCCTCATCTATATAATGGAGAGAATAAAGCATCCCCAGGCTTACTTACTCTGTTTTCCTCCTTTGGCAATTACCTCACACTGACATTTATTCACTGCCATCTGTGCATCTATCAGTGCTGAGGGTGCATCTGTCAGTACTGCAGGCACATCTGTCAGTGCTGCAGGTGCATCTGTGTCACTGTCATCTGTGCATCTGTGTCAGTGCTGAGGGTGCATCTGTCAGTACTACAGGTACATCTGTGTCAGTGTTGCAGATGCATGTGTCAGTGCTGCAGGTGCATCTGTGTCACTGCTGCAGGTGCGTCTGTGTCAGTGCTGCAGGTGCGTCTGTGTCAGTGCTGCAGGTGCATGTGTCAGTGCTGCAGGCGCATCTGTGTCAGTGCTGCAGGCGCATCTGTCAGTGCTGCAGGTGCATCTGTGTCACTGTCATCTGTGCATCTGTGTCAGTGCTGAGGGTGCATCTGTGTCAGTGCTGCAGGTGCATCTGTGTCACTACTGCAGGTGCATGTGTCAGTGTTGCAGGTGAATCTGTGTCAGTGCTGCAGGTGCTTCTGTCAGTGCTGCAGGTGCATCTGTCAGTGCTGCAGGTGAATCTGTGTCAGTGACACAGATACATCTGTCAGTGCTGAGGGTGCATCTGTCAGTACTACAGGTACATCTGTGTCAGTGTTGCAGATGCATGTGTCAGTACTGCAGGTGCATCTGTGTCAGTGTTGCAGGCGCATCTGTGTCGGTGCTGCAGGTGCATCTGTGTCACTGCTGCAGGTGCGTCTGTGTCAGTGCTGCAGGTGCATGTGTCAGCGTTGCAGGTGCATCTGTCAGTATCTCTACTTTTAAAGACGCCTGAGGCTTAAGAGAATATCTGGCATACAGTAGGTGCTCAATAAATATGCAAAGAATGAAAGAGCAGTATCTTTGTCAAGACTAAGCCAAAAGAGGTTAAGTTGGTGTGGTGAATGACACTATCAGTTTGACAGGATCTAGAATTATCTAGTAGGCAAGCCTTTGGGCATGCCTGTGAGAGTATTTCCCAATTAGACTAACTGAGGTGGGAAAGCCTACCCTAACTACAGGAGGTACCGTTCCCTGGGCTGAGATCCTAGTCCTGCATAGAAAGGAGAAAGCTGAGCACTGCATTCCTGTTTCCTGATATGGACACAATGCCACCAGCCGACTCACACTCCGCTTTCCACACTGTCCCCACCGTGATCGCCTGTATCCTCTAACTTTGTACCAAAGTAAACTTTTTCTTTATTAACTTGCATTTGCCAGGAATGTTGTTACGTAATGAGAACAGTAACCAATGTGGTAAAGCCTATTGATAGTCAGAACAATGCATTCTGTAGTGTGTGTGCGCACGTGTGCATGTGTGTGACAGAGGCATTCAGGCCATTAAAAAAAATCTGCATGGGCCAGGGATGTAGCTTGCTTGAATTTGATTTCCAGTACTCAAAAAAAAAAAAAGGGGGGGGGGGGGGGGGGGATGGGAAACGAGAAATACAAGAAACGGGGGGGGGGTGACCTGGGGCGCAACCCTGACTTCATCCTCACCTCCTATGTTAGCACACAGGCAGCCATGTTCTCTGAGTTCCTTTCTGGTGAAATGAAGACTGACCTGTCCCCTCAGGAAGGATCTTCAGGTCACTCTTGGCCGTCCAGCTCACAGCAGGACCCACACACGCCTCTGCTCTTGCCATCTCCAAGGGCAGACTGAATACACTTGACACTAACCAAAGGCATTTTGTGTGCCAGGTCCCACACTGAGCGAGGCTACAGGGGTCCGGGATGGTCTATAAGAAGCAGGATCAGGGCCTGTGGCTGAATTTATACAGCACTGTTCCAAGATTGAGAAAACTGCTGCAGGAGCATGTGTGTGCAAGCAGGAGCTGGGTCTGATGCACACGAAGACTACAGGCCCACTACATGGCTTCATGCATACAAGCACATACAAGCACATACAAGCACATACTGGGCAAAGGACTTTTCCCTCACTGAGTGTCAACAGTCACTGGAACCATCTCTGCTCCCATTTCCAAGTTGTTGGCATCTGCGGTGGCATTGGGATTGTTTCTGTTAGTAAACAGTGCACGTGCCCCACAGCAAAGCTCTCCTGGATTAAACACACTCTCAGAGAAGCGGGAGGACAAAAAAGGAAACGGGGATTTAACGTCTAGAACAGTTAGCGATGGTCCCGCTTACAAAGCAGACACGCAACAGCACCTGGATTTAAATGATCGTGATCAGATTCAGTTTAAGAAACAAGTCCCCTGGGCTCTACTGCTTTCCAAGCTCAGAGACACAGTAACTGACCCTCTGTCCCTATGTTTAGGAGATATTCAGAAGTGGTAGGTACTGTGCTGAGCTTGAGAGGCTGCACCTTGATGAAGGAATATTCCTGTGGTACATATTAGGTTAGGCTGGTGGAAGTTTTTGCCCCAATTTTCTGCTCTGTAAAATTGGAGTAAGAATTTTATTTCTTTTTTCCCTTCTTTTTTTTAATTTATTTATTTATTAAAGATTTCTGTCTCTTCCCCACTGCCGCCTCCCCTTTCCCTCCCCCTCCCCCAATCAAGTCCCCCTCCCTCGTCAGCCCAAAGAGCAATCAGGGTTCTCTGACCTGTGGGAAGTCCAAGGACCACCCACCTCCATCCAGGTCTAGTAAGGTGAGCATCCAAACTGCCTATGCTCCCACAAAACCAATAGGTGCAGGAGGATCAAAAACCCATTG